>NC_091387.1:9771311-9806311 GCF_038502225.1 Cherax quadricarinatus
GCTAAAGTGGGTAAAAATGTTATGGAGGGAGTAGTAGGTAAATTTGGGGTGCCAGGGGTAAATGTAAATGGGGAGCCTTTAATTGAGCTATGTGTAGAAAGAGATTTGGTATTAAGTAATACATATTTTATGAAAAAGAGGATAAATAAATATACAAGGTATGATGTAGCATGTAATGAAAGTAGTTTATTAGATTATGTATTGGTGGATAATAGGTTGACGGGTAGGCTCCAGGATGTACATGTTTATAGAGGGGCAACTGATATATCGGATCATTATTTAGTTGTAGCTACAGTTAGAGTAAGAGGTAGATGGGAAAAGAGGAAGGTGGCAACAATAATAAGAGGGAGGTTTAAGTGTATAAATTAAGGGAGGAGGAAGTTCGGGCGAGATATAAGCGACTATTGGCAGAAAGGTCGGCTAGTGCAAAGATGAGTAGTGGGGGGGTTGAAGAGGGTTGGAATAGTTTTAAAAATGCAGTATTAGAATGTGGGGCAGAAGTTTGTGGTTATAGGAGGGTGGGGGCAGGAGTAAAGAGGAGTGATTGGTGGAATGATGAAGTAAAGGGTGTGATAAAAGAGAAAAAGTTAGCTTATGAGAGGTTTTTACAAAGCAGAAGTGTTATAAGAAGAGCAGAGTATATGGAGAGTAAGAGAAAGGTAAAGAGAGTGGTGAGAGTGCAAAAGGAGAGCAGATGATAGAGTGGGAGAGGTACTGTCAAGAAATTTTAATGAAAATAAGAAAAATTTTTGGAGTGAGTTAAATAAGTTAAGAAAGCCTAGGGAAAGTATGGATTTTTCAGTTAAAAACAGAGTAGGGGAGTTAGTAGATGGGGAGATGGAGGTATTAGGTAGATGGCGAGAATATTTTGAGGAACTTTTAAATGTTAAGGAAGAAACAGAGGCAGTAATTTCATGCACTGGTCAGGGAGGTATACCATCTTTTAGGAGTGAAGAAGAGCAGAATGTAAGTGTGGGGGAGGTACGTGAGGCATTACGTAAAATGAAAGGGGGTAAAGCAGCTGGAACTGATGGGATCATGACAGAAATGTTAAAAGCAGGGGGGGATATAGTGTTGGAGTGGTTGGTACTTTTTTTTAATAAATGTATGAAAGAGAGGAAGGTACCTAGGGATTGGCAGAGAGCATGTATAGTCCCTTTATATAAAGGGAAAGGGGACAAGAGAGACTGTAAAAATTATTGAGGAATAAGCTTACTGAGTATACCAGGAAAAGTATACGGTAGGGTTATAATTGAAAGAATTAGAGGTAAGACAGAATGTAGGATTGCGGATGAGCAAGGAGGTTTCAGAGTGGGTAGGGGATGTGTAGATCAAGTGTTTACATTGAAGCATATATGTGAACAGTATTTAGATAAAGGTAGGGAAGTTTTTATTGCATTTATGGATTTAGAAAAGGCATATGATAGAGTGGATAGGGGAGCTATGTGGCAGATGTTGCAAGTATATGGAATAGGTGGTAAGTTACTAAATGCTGTAAAGAGTTTTTATGAGGATAGTGAGGCTCAGGTTAGGGTGTGTAGAAGAGAGGGAGACTCCTTCCTGGTAAAAGTAGGTCTTAGACAGGGATGTGTAATGTCACCATGGTTGTTTAATATATTTATAGATGGGGTTGTAAAAGAAGTAAATGCTAGGGTGTTCGGGAGAGGGGTGGGATTAAATTATGGGGAATCAAATTCAAAATGGGAATTGACACAGTTACTTTTTGCTGATGATACTGTGCTTATGGGAGATTCTAAAGAAAAATTGCAAAGGTTAGTGGATGAGTTTGGTAATGTGTGTAAAGGTAGAAAGTTGAAAGTGAACATAGAAAAGAGTAAGGTGATGAGGGTGTCAAATGATTTAGATAAAGAAAAATTGGATATCAAATTGGGGAGGAGGAGTATGGAAGAAGTGAGTGTTTTCAGATACTTGGGAGTTGACGTGTCGGCGGATGGATTTATGAAGGATGAGGTTAATTATAGAATTGATGAGGGAAAAAAGGTGAGTGGTGCATTGAGGTATATGTGGAGTCAAAAAACGTTATCTATGGAGGCAAAGAAAGGAATGTATGAAAGTATAGTAGTACCAACACTCTTATATGGGTGTGAAGCTTGGGTGGTAAATGCAGCAGCGAGGAGACGGTTGGAGGCAGTGGAGATGTCCTGTTTAAGGGCAATGTGTGGTGTAAATATTATGCACAAAATTCGGAGTGTGGAAATTAGGAAAAGGTGTGGAGTTAATAAAAGTATTAGTCAGAGGGCAGAAGAGGGGTTGTTGAGGTGGTTTGGTCATTTAGAGAGAATGGATCAAAGTAGAATGACATGGAAAGCATATAAATCTATATGGGAAGGAAGGCGGGGTAGGGGTCGTCCTCGAAAGGGTTGGAGAGAGGGGGTAAAGGAGGTTTTGTGGGCAAGGGGCTTGGACTTCCAGCAAGCGTGCGTGAGCGTGTTAGATAGGAGTGAATGGAGACGAATGGTACTTGGGACCTGACGATCTGTTGGAGTGTGAGCAGGGTAATATTTAGTGAAGGGATTCAGGGAAACCGGTTATTTTCATATAGTCGGACTTGAGTCCTGGAAATGGGAAGTACAATGCCTGCAGTTTAAAGGAGTAGTTTGGGATATTGGCAGTTTGGAGGGATATGTTGTGTATCTTTATATGTGTATGCTTCTAGACTGTTGTATTCTGAGCACCTCTGCAAAAACAGTGATAATGTGCGAGTGTGGTGAAAGTGTTGAATGATGATGAAAGTATTTCCTTTTTGGGGATTTTCTTTCTTTTTTGGGTCACCCTGCCTCGGTGGGAGACGGCCGACTTGTTGGGGGGGTAAAAAAAAAAAAAAAAAAAAAAAAAAAATCACAACAAGTTTGTGTGGCACACAGAAAAAGTACATATACGTTCACCATCATTCATTCAATAGCTGTCTTAAAAGTATGCATACAACATAATTAAAACGAAGTTCTGAACTTCACCACCTCCTTCAGCGTGCAGGCACTGCACTACACTACATCCACACCACCATCAGAGTGCAGGTACTGCACTACACTACATCCACACCTTCAGAGTGCAGGCACTACACTACATCCACACCTCCTTTAGAATGCAGGCACTACACTACATCCACACCACCACCTGAGTGCAGGTACTGCACTACACTACATCCACACCTTCAGAGTGCAGGCACTACACTACATCCACACCTCCTTTAGAATGCAGGCACTACACTACATCCACACCACCTTCTGAGTGCAGGTACTGCACTACACTACATCCACACCTTCAGAGTGCAGGCACTACACTACATCCACACCTCCTTTAGAATGCAGGCACTACACTACATCCACACCACCTTCTGAGTGCAGGTACTGCACTACACTACATCCACACCTTCAGAGTGCAGGCACTACACTACATCCACACCTCCTTTAGAATGCAGGCACTACACTACATCCACACCACCTTCTGAGTGCAGGTACTGCACTACACTACATCCACACCACCTTCTGAGTGCAGGTACTGCACTACACTACATCCACACCTTTAGAATGCAGGCACTGCACTACACTACATCCACACCTTCAGAATGCAGGCACTGCACTACATTACATCCACACCACCTTCAGAGTGCAGGCACTGCACTCCATCCACACCTACACAGCAGAAGCCTGGAACTCAACTTGCTGTATAAGCGGGGCCCTCCTGTGCAGCAGAAGCCTGGAACTCAACCTGCTGTATAAGAACATAATAAAGAAGGAACACTGCAACAGGCGTACTGACCCATGCGGAGCAGGTCCATGTCCCCCCTGGATTAGCCCAATGACCCACCCAGTCTGGTAACCTCCACTCAAGGAAGGAGCACGGCACTAGTCCCAGCAGCACAAGCTAATCAGGTCCAACTCTCGCCCACCCACACCCACTCATGTATTTAACCTATTTTTAAAACTACACAACATTTTAGCCTAAATAACTGTACTCGGGAGTTTGTTCCACTCATCCACAACTCTATTACCAAACCAGTGATTTCCTATATCCTTCCTGAATCTGAATTTTTCCAACTTGAAACCATTGCTGCGAGTCCTGTCTTGGCTGGAAATTTTCAGCACGCTATTTACATCCCCTTTATTTATTCCCGTTTTCCATTTATACACCTCGATCATATCCCCCCTAATTCTATGCCTTTCGAGAGAATGCAGATTCAGGGCCCTCAGTCTATCCTCATAGGGAAGATTTCTAATACATGGGATCATCTTTGTCATCCTCCTCTGTATGTTTTCCAGAGCATTTATATCCATTCTGTAATACAGTGACCAGAAATGAACAGCATAGTCTAAATGAGGCCTAACCAAGGATATATAGAGTTGAAGAACAACCTGAGGACTTCTATTATTTATACTTCTAGATATGAAACCAAGAGTCCTGTTAGCTTTATTGCGAACACTAATGCACTGTTGCCTTGGTTTTAAATTACTGCTAACCATAACTCCTAAATCCTTTTCGCAATCAGTAGTATTAAGATCAACATTATTTAGTTTACATGTGGCATGGTTATTTACCTGTCCAACATTTAGAACTTTGCATTTGTCAATATTAAATTGCGTCTGCCAATTCTCCGACCATTCCATCAGTCTACTCAAATCATCCTGGAGTGCTCTAGTGTTCTCATTAGAATGAACTGGACGGCCTATTTTGGTGTCATCAGCAAATTTGCTTATGTCGGTATTTATTACCTCATCTATGTCGTTTCTGTAAATTGTGAACAACAACGGGCCCAACACTGACACCTGAGGAACACCGCTTGTGATATGCCCCCATTCTATTTCTCCCCATTTATGCAAACTCTCTGCTGCCTATTTGTCAGCCATGCCTCTACACAGGAAAAAATTTCTCCTCCTTTTCCGTGTGCCTTAAGTTTCCTCAATAGCCTCTGGTGTGGAACTCTTTCGAAAGCCTTACTGAAGTCCATATACACAATATCATATTCATTACCATGATCTACCTCCTCAAACACCTTAGTTAAAAAAGTTAGTAAATTCGTGACAGGAACGCCCTTTTGTAAAACCGTGTTGAGATTCATTAATCAATCTGTGCCTATCAAGTTGGCTACGAATTGCTTCGGCAATTATTGATTCCATAAATTTTTCCACTATGGAGGTAACGCTTATTGGTCTATAGTTCGAAGCCAAGGACCTGTCACCTGCCTTGTAAATAGGGAGCCCTCCTGCCATTTTCCACTTATCAGGCACTATGCCAGTTTGTAGTGATATGTTAAAAAGATTACCCAAAGGTATGCTAAGTTCCTCTTTACATTCCTTTAACACCCTTGCAAACAGTTCATCAGGGTCCGGGGATTTTTTGGGTTTTAGTTTCTCTATTTATCTGAGGACCATGTCACTATTTACCGCAATCGTATATAGTTTATTATCCTGTTCTACATAATCTATTATTTCAGGAATATCACTAGTATTTTCCTGGGTGAAAACTGAGAGGAAGTAGGTATTGAGAATTTCACACATATCCTTTTCACTGTCAGTGATCTGAACCGAGTTACTCTTAAGTGGGCCAATCTTGTCCCTAATCTTACTTCTGTCTGAAAGAACCCTTTTGGGTTAGTCTTTGAATCCTTTGCGACCTTAGCCTCATAATCCCTTTTTGCTTTTCTTATTCCTTTTTTTATTTCTCTCTTTAATTGAATATATTGATTTCTTAACTGCCCATTCCCTCTTTTGATATGCCTATATATGCCTCTCGTTTGACCAATAAGATGTTTTAATCTATTGTTCATCCATTTGGGATCATTTTTGTTAGGTTTAATTTCCCTACTCGGAACAAAAGTTGTCTGGGCAGCCTAGAACAATGCTCTGAAAAACATCATATTGGCAACCAAGATCACCTACCTGACCCATAGTTAGGACATCCCAATTTAGCCCACCCAGGTAATTTTTCAGTGCCATGAAGTCTGCCAAGTGAAAATATGGGACAGAGATTTGATTGCAGTTATCTGGGTAATTCCAATATATATTGAAACTATGTGATTTGTGATCACTTTCTCCAACCTCATCATCAACCTCAAGATTATTAATTAGTGAATCTTTGTTGGCAAGAACCAAGTCAAGCAGATTGTTTCCTCTAGTTGGTTCTGTCACAACCTGTTCTAAAAAGCAATCCTGAACCGTATGAAGAAAGTCACTAGACTCAAGATTTCCTGTCATAATGTTCCAATCAATTTGTCTAAAGTTAAAACCTCCCATTATCACAACATTTTCATATCTAGATGCCTCATGAATTTTGTCCCATAACAGCTTACTGCACTCTCTATCAAGGTTTGGGGGCCTATAACTCGCACCCAAAATTAATCTGTCGCATCCCTCGAGAAACTGAAGCCCTCCTGTACAACAGAAGCCTGGAACTCAACCTGCTGTATAAGTGGGGCTCTCCTGTACAGAAGCCTGGAACTGAACCTACTGTATAAGCAGGGCCCTCCTGTACAGCAGAAGCCTGGAACTCAACCTGCTATATAAGCAGGGCCCTCCTGTACAGCAGAAGCCTGGAACTCAACCTGCTATATAAGCAGGGCCCTCCTGTACAGCAGAAGCCTGGAACTCAACCTGCTGTATAAGTGGGGCCCTCCTGTACAGCAGAAGCCTGGAACTCAACCTGCTGTATAAGCAGGGCCCTCCTGTACAGCAGAAGCCTGGAACTCAACCTGCTGTATAAGCAGGGCCCTCCTGTACAGCAGAAGCCTGGAACTCAACCTGCTGTATAAGCAGGGCCCTCCTGTACAGCAGAAGCCTGGAACTCAACCTGCTGTATAAGCAGGGCCCTCCTGTACAGCAGAAGCCTGGAACTCAACCTGCTGTATAAGCAGGGCCCTCCTGTACAGCAGAAGCCTGGAACTCAACCTGCTGTATAAGCAGGGCCCTCCTGTACAGCAGAAGCCTGGAACTCAACCTGCTGTATAAGCAGGGCTCTCCTGTATACTTCAGTACATAGGGAAGACTTACCTTAGGGACTTTATCTTTGCCTTTATTTTGAACTTTATCCTTGCTCTTAGGAAAGGCTTCCTTCATGACTAATGTGTAAGTTGTGATAATGAGGTCGTAGCGAGCCAAGCTGAAAGATGAAGAATTATACCTTAGTGTTAAACCTGTAGTTATTATGGAGCTTTAAGAATAGGTATGATAGGACTCGTGCAGTAAGGAGTGTTTGTCAGGGGTTCAATCCCGGCATGGGTGGAAGTGTTGGGCATGTTACCTTACACCTGCTGTCCTTGTTCACCTACCATTAAGAAGATACCTGGGTGTTAGTGGACTTGTGTGGGTGGCATCCTGGGTGACGAGATTGAAGGACCACAATGGAAATAAGAGATAGTCCTTGATAACGTACTGACCTCTTTGGGTTATCCTGGATAGCTAACCCTCCAGGTTAAAAATGCCAACAAATCTTATCTCAACTTCTGATTGTTAAGTAGATTAAACTTCTGATTGTTAAGTAGATTAAATTTGAAAATCAAATTCTTATAATTATCTGAATCAACTTCAAATACATCCTGTTAATGTGAGAAATATCAGTAGTATATTTGGCCAAACAAACTTTTAACAATTCTACGTCAAACATTTCCCACCAAGGTAGAACGATGCAAAGAAAACCTCTTTCACCATCAATCATTCAATAGCTGTCTTACCACAAGTGTCTGGACATGATAATTTGAATGAATCTCTGAATCACTATATTCTCAAACCAGCCTTCAAGTATATAAGTGATATATATTTAAAAAAAAATGAAAATCACTTTTCCAACCAGAAAAAAAAAATAATTTCTTTTAACTAACACATCGGCCATTTGCCACCAAGGTAGGGTGACCCGAAGAAGTTGAAACACTTTCATCATCATTCACTCCACTATTGTCTTGCCAGAGGCGTACTGACAATACAGTTCATTAAAAAATTTACCTGTTCACATCCATGTCTCTGCTAGTTCCATGATAAACCAGGGACCTCATTTTACCCCTGGAGACCCGGTTTTGAGCTTCACCTTGCCACTGACCAAGAAGTGAAGCGGGGCACACAACCAGTGTGCCGCGAGAAGGCACAAGTGACGCAGCTCGTGAAGACGCTGAAATAAATAATTACAATAAGTCCTCAATTTACAAACACATTGGAGACCTCCTGAATTGTGTTTAATACAGCCTTTCCTCACTTAGCAATGTACTTACTTACCGACGACTCGGACTTACAACAGGCTCTCTGACCAATATGCATACCTAAATAATGTAAATTAGAGCTGATTTCCTCTATTCTGTTTATTACAATATACAGTACACTACTGTATAAACATTTAAAAAACATACTAAAAATGTTATAAATGGTGCAAATGTGGCATTAAAAGAATATCAAGGATGGGTGACATAAAACCACTACCGTCATAGTATGCTCCTCGTTTAGCGATGAAATCGTTTACTGACGCAGTATTAGGAACAGAACTCCATTGTTAAGCGAGGAGAGACTGTACAGTAGAATTTCTGTATCCACAGGGGATACGTTCCAAGACCTACCATGGATGGCAGTGAACCCTATATGCAAGTCATTTTTCATTTACACACGTACTTATGATAAAGTTTAATCGACAAATTATGCAAAACAAGTCTATAATTATCACTTTTCACTGATGGGAAGCACTTCATAGCTCCTCTTAGGCTTTGAACAACTGCCACCATCACAATTTTTGCACTGTGGGGCCATTATTAAGCCGAGTTAAAGGTTATTTTTGGGCCACGGTAAACGATGGATAATTGAACCCATGGACACCAAATCAGTGGATACTGGAGTTCTACTGAACAATACAAAAAAAAAAGGTAGGTAAATGCATTAATACTTTAAACTGATTCAGTGATCATAAATTGGGATTTTTAAAAGCAGTTTTGAAGAAATAGCATTTGAGGAAATACAAGAAACATCAGGTAAATCACTTGAGTACTACATTAAAAAAGTGACATCATAAGATAACAATATGTTGCCTGAAGCCAGACTGTCATGGAGGGTTATCTTTTAGTGGTTTCATAGATTATCTTGGCCATGACCCAGCCTCAAGTAGATCTTGTAAGTTAGGAAAGAAATATTAGAGAATTAACAACTATTAAGAGGCACACTGAACTGTAAAGGTTTATAATGAATGTAAGCAGAATTTTCTAAGATTTACCTATCATCATACATGATTATAAGATACAGAAAAGATTAAGAACCCTGCCAAATTTATATAAAATATTATGGTAATGGAAAACATTACCATAATATTTTTTTTTAACATGTTGGCCATCTCCAACCGAGGCAGAGTGACCCAAAAAAGAAACGCTTTCACCATCATTCTCACAATTACTGTCTTTGCAGAGGCACCCAGAAATGAGAGCTTAATTTTTTTTTTAACACACTGGTAGGGTGACCCGAAAAAGAAGCTTTTACCATCATTCACTCCATCGCTGTCTTGCCAGGTGCAGTTGCCCCTCTCAACTGCAAATATCCCCACCCCTCGTACAGAGTGCAGGCACTGTACTTCCCACCTCCAGGACTCAAGTCCAGCTAACCAGTTTCCCTGAACCCTTTCACAACATGTTGTGTTGCTCACACTCCAACAGCTTGTCACGTCCCAAAAACCACTTGCCTCCACTCACTCCTAACATGCACACACATGCCTGCTGGATGTCCAAGCCCCTAGGGGGCTTGGACATCCTTGGCTAAGCCCTAGGGGGTTTACCCAAGGGGGTAAACAGCCTTTACCCCCTCCCTCCAACCTTTCCTAGGATGACCTCTGTCCTGCCTTCCCTTCATTACAGATTGCTACACACTCTAAGTCATCCTATTTTGCTTCATCCTCTCTAAATGTCCAAACTTCCATACATTCACATGCCATAATCTATTGTATATTTACATGAAAAAACAAAAAAAAAAATATTTAGCTCAAAAACTTTAACCAATCATATGCATATGTTTATGATCAACAGACTAAGTCTATAGAAATAATAATAATGAATGGGAAAAAAAAACTAGTGCATGGAGCGAGATGGTGTTACCACACGGGAAGAAGAACATTGTTCAAATGTGAGTCTGGATGACTGGTATAGTTTACAAAGGTCAAATGATGGCACAGTCTGGATGACTGGTATGGTGTACAAAGGTCAAATGATGGCACAGTCTGGATGACTGGTATGGTTTACAATGTAAGATGACAGCAATCTGGATGACTGGTACAGTCTACAAAGTCAGTGATGGTAGATTTTGGATGACTGGTATAGTATACAAAGATCAACATCTACAACCCACGGCTTTTACAGCTTTTACCATCACTGCTAAGAAATATTAAAATAAATGGCTTAGTTAATAGCACCCTCAACTCACAAACTGTGGGTCTGTGGTTGGATCTCCTGGGTCTGTGGTTGGATCTCCAGCACAGCTGGGAAGGTTCAGCAGGTCTCTTACACCTGTTGTCCCTGTTCACCTAGCATTAAGTAGGTACCTGGGTGTTAGTAGACTACTTCGGGTGGCAACCTAGAGTATACCTAGAGAGAGTTTTGGGAGTCAATGCCCCTGCAGCTCGGTCTGTGACAAGGCCTCATGGTGGATCAGGGCCTGATCAACCAGGCTGTTACTGTTGGCTCCACACAACCTGACGTATGAACCACAGCCCAGCTGGTCAGGTACTGACTTTAGGTGCCTATCCAGCATGGTAGTATACCTTAGCTAGGACCTGATATGAGCTGAAGCAGGACAATAGCTCTTAATCTGTTATTCAACTTAAATGACGCCTGAGGGACGTTTCCGGGGAGACAACGTCCCCGCAGCCCAGTTCCAGCCTAGGTCTCCTAGAGCATCAAGGCTTGATAAACCAAATGTTAAAAAATAAAAAACACTAACTGTTGCTAATGCAGCATCAGTTGGGTTGCAGCCAGCATTCCTAACAAAATGTCACAAAGATCTGCTTCACTAGCAGCATTGAAAAACAAACACACACGTATTTGTGGTGTCAAAAAAACAGACTAGCAAACACAGTCGAACCCTTGTATTCAAGGATTCGGTTCCCTTGAATTGAGTTATCCAAGGCTTACTCTGCCCTGAAAATAACACTTAATCCCCTAACTCTTTTAGTGTCCATGGTGTAGTTCTACGGCTTTCAAACCATTATCACTGCTGTAGTTCTATGCTGTGACCTCATCTCATTCAGATAAGCTGCGAGCGGTCAATTTGGGCCTAGATATGAAAGAATAGGTCTATGCGGAAGGTGTGCACCATATAAAAAAAATCCTGCAGTACACAGTGAGAAAAAACTGACTGTGTTTATGGTTTAACCCCTTAACTCTCCAAATGTAGATCTACATTCTCTCGCCTAGTACTCCAAATATTTTGAGAGAAAAAAAAGTTTTTTCTTTTTTAAATACAGAGGACATTTTTTACATAAATAAAAATTTTCTTTTAGAGCCAGTACTTACAGAGATTCAGGGAAACTGGTTATTTTTATATAGTTGGACTTGAGTCCTGGAAATGGGAAGTACAATGTTGCCTGCACTTTAAAGGAGGGGTTCGGGATATTGGCAGTTTGGAGGGATACGTTGTGTATCTTTATACACATATACACAAATAACCCGCACATAAAAGAGAGAAGCTTACAACGACGTTTCGGTCCGACTTGGACCGTCTCTGGTTAGTGTGACTTTGTCAATGGTCGGACCGAAACGTCGTCGTAAGCTTCTCTCTTTTATGTGCGGGTTATTTATGTATTGTTCCAGTCACGGTATTGTGCCTTTTTGTTATTTATACACATATGCTTCTAAGCTGTTGTATTCTGAGCACCTCTGCAAAAACAGTGATTATGTGTGAGTGTGGTGAAAGTATTGAATGATGATGAAAGTATTTTCTTTTTGGGGATTTTTTCTTTCTTTTTTGGGTCACTGCCTCGGTGGGAGATGGAAGACTTAAAAAAAAAAAAAAATATTAGAAATATAAGACCGCAAAGCCAGCACTTGTCGCTCACCTAACGGCAACATGGAGTCCTGCCGCTTGCAGAAGTGTTGCTGATATACCTTTCTCTCTCTTTTCTCTTTTTAATTTCTATAATTTTTATGTTCTGATAATTACAATTTGTAGTAGTTCTTGTTATTTCATAGCTAATCTTTGTTCTGACACTAACATTAGGTACTCAAATAGTCACAAACACACTGACAGGTGAACATTTTCACTTGCCTTGGTCACATACTATTGTCTAGAAATATATAAATAGTATTTATAGGTCCCAGCAATGTTTTAGACATGCAGGAGTATATATATAAAGCAGTGGAGTGACATTTGATGATCATGCACTGACTTGGCTTTATCTGTTTCGACTGTTACACAAACATGTCCATCTGTGTCTAGCTCTCTGTTTATATCTGGTCTCTGCTTATCTGTCTTCGTCTCAGAGAGCCACTCGTGAATCAACAAGCATTACACACGATGCAGAGTAATCACGTCTGATTCCTGAACAAGTGAAAATACGTATTACTTGCCAGTCATGCTTATTATGTTCGGGATATTAGCAGTTTGAAGGGATATGTTGTGTATCTTCATACGTATATGCTTCTAAACTGTTTTATTCTGAGCACCTCTGCAAAAACAGTGATTATGTGCGAGTGAGGTGAAAGTGTTAAATGATGATGAAAGTATTTTCTTTTTGGGGATTTTCTTTCTTTTTTGGGTCACCCTGCCTCGGTGGGAGACGGCCAACTTGTTGAAAAAAAAAAAAAATCTACAAGCACAGTATAGAACTTTGTCTGGATTTTTTTTTGGGTTATGCTAGGTAATTTCACTATGTATAATTGTATTTATGTGTACCTGTGAGACAAAGATAGACACAGAGATAGGGACAACCAAAGTCGATCAGCCAGCCAGTCAGCCTGCCGAACACGTATTACACGTTCCAGAATTGTTTCTTTACTTAGGGCATAGGTTATAAGGCATTCCGGCAGGATGACACTACCAGCAGTACCAAAATTGAAAGGATGTTGCACATGGGTTATTATCAAGGTTTTTGATATTTCCTTGACCACTTGTGGCCACATCCACCTCAAAGCCACTAAACTCAGGGTCAACACCACTTTCCTCTTAAAAGGGGAGTGTTAATACGACATGACATCAGTGAATCCCTGGTGTTTGCCATGCTGTTTGCTCTAGCTGGTGCTCATTTGAACTGGTGCTCCCACAAGGTACTAAGTGGTCCCAGATTTTTTTTAATACTGCACACACTGAGTGTTAAGACCCATTCTATGCTGACCAGGCATCTCAGGGCAATCATGCCAAATTTGGAGGCAGGAAATATAAAAATCCACATTTGGAGTGCTAGCAGTAACAATGTAGGTCTACATTTGGACAGTTAAGGGGGTTAAAACAGTGATTTTGTGGAGTATTTTTTCCTGTTTATTTATGGCTGTATTCTCAGCTTATTGGAATAATTTGACAGAATTATTTTACAGAAATAGAAATGATTTTGATTGGTTTCATAATTGTTGGTGACCTCACCCAACATCTTATACAGAGGAGCTTTGATGACCTTCTTGCAGTATTTGACATGAGAAACTTTGTTGATTTCCCTACTCACATCTCTGGCTCCTCCCTTGACCCAGTAGCAAGTGATCTGGCAGAGGGTATAGTCACTTGTCAACCCCTCGGCTACGTTGGATCATCTGACCACAAGGCTGTTTTTACGACACTTAAGATGCAAACAGAACGAGGCGAGGAGTCCACACGCACAACCTGGCTATGGGAAAGAGGTAATTGGCCAGCCCTTTGCTCTGAGCTCGCCACCACTTATTGCAATGCTCTTCTCCAAGGGGATGTTGACAACTAAGTGAAAGCCTTCACTGGATACATCCTTAATCTACAGCAACAACACATTCCTCACCGGCAATATGTGACGACGCCTACAAATCAGCCTTGGTTTGGCTTTCATTGTAGAGAGGCTGCTACTGCTAAGTACAAAGCATGGCAAAGGTATAAGACACATCCAACCACCTATAACAGGAACTTGCACAGGCAAGCCTGTAGGCATATGAGTGACATTCAAAAAAGGGCCATTGCTAAATGGGAGGTGGACACAAAAAGAAAGCTAGCATCAGGTAGGGTAAGCTCCAAAACCTGGTGGTCCCTGGTCATGGAGAGCCAAGGTTATCTGCCTGATGAACTCATTCCACCTCTAAATCAACAGGATGGGACCACCTCTACTAGCAGTCAAGAGAAGGCGGACCTCTTTGCCGAACACTTTGCTACCAAAATGCAAGTCCCTGATCCAGCAAGGGACCCTCCTTGGCTAGCTGCAAGAACTGTGTCAAAACTGTTAGTGGTGACAATAAGGCAGAAGGAGATGCATTTCCTTCTTAAATCACTTGACCAAGAAAAGGCTGTGGGCCCAGACAAGTTGAGCCCAAGATTGCTGAGAAGATGTGCAGACCAGCTAGCAGCACCTCTAGCTCGCATCTTTCAGCACTGCCTAGTACAGTGTAAATGGCCCTCTCTACGGAAAGAGGCAAATATAGTCCCTGTTCACAAAAAGAAGAGCAGAGCAGAAATCAGCAACTACAGATCAGTGTCACTCCTGTCAATCACTGCTAAGATCCTTGAGACAATCTCAAGACAAATAACAAGAGTTTTTTTGACTACCACTCACTACTTTGTGACCATCAATATGGCTTCAGGAAAGGTTACTCTGCTGCTGATCTGTTGTTAAACCTCTCCACTAAGTGGCACCAGTCACTGGATGAATCCATAGTCAGCTGTGTGGTAGCACTGGACATTGCTGGCGCTTTCGACCGGGTGTGGCACCAGGGCCTCTTAGCAAAACTTCAAGCACTGGGAATTGCAGGCTCTATGCTATGTCTCCTCAGTGATTACCTTCATGGTAGATCTGTAAGGTTAGTTCTCAATGGAACGGAATCAGCAAGACATCCTATTGGGGCAAGTGTTCCACAAGGAAGCGTGCTGGGACCATTGTTATGGAATGTCTACTTCAATGACCTTCATCTCATCCCAGAATCCCATGCATATGCAGATGACTGTACACTGATATTCACTTATCCAAGAGAAGAAATGCCAGCTGCTCTAAGCTACATCAATCACCAGCTAAGAGCTGTATCAGCTTGGGGAAATAGATGGCAAGTAACATTTGCACCCGAGAAAACGCACATGATGATGGTCTCTAGGCACCATGATGGTAATGCTGGTGCAGTAGTAAGGATGAATGGGAGGGTGTTGGCACCTGGGAAAGAAGTCAATATCCTTGGGGTGAAATTTGACTCCAAACTGACCATGAAGTACCATGTTGTAAATCTTGCAAACAAGGCAGCCAGGAAGCTTACAGCACTTCGCCGTATCTCGCATCTGCTTGACAGTAGGGGTTGCAAGATTCTTTATGAGGCACAAGTACGATCACACCTTGAATATGCTCCACTTTCTTGGTTTGCCTGCCCCCCCCCCCCCTCATCTGCGACTGCTTGACAGAGTAGAGAACAGAGCAAGACGTCTCATCTCTCGCCTGGACCAATCCTAGATAGATCTGTCACTTCAGCAGAACCTTCAACACAGGAGGGATGTGGGTGGCCTTACTGTTATGTACAAGGCCAATATTGTCAAAGTACCACACTTGGATCCACTTCGAGGACAGCGTGAAACAAGCTTTTATGCCACGAGACGGGCAGAAAGCAGCAACTTCACTCTGGCTGTACCCTTCTCCAGAACATCACTCCATCTGAGATCGTATACACCCAGGATGACTCGAGTATGGAACACATTTGTACAGCATAATGATGTCAACGAGATAAAGTCAGCTGATCAAATGAAAATGCTGGCCCACAAATGGCTCCAACTTCATCCTGTTTTCTACTTGTATGTCTCATCAATAAAAATGCTTTCAAATGAGCTGATGCCAAACAACTGTACTACTCCAGCAGATTCACTGACACAAGAGGAGATATTAAAAAGACCTGGAAAACACTTTCCCAGATTCTGGGGACCCCACAGGACCCCACAAATTAAAAAAAACAAGAATATTGTCCTAACTAAACCTCATGAAACACCACTGCATCCCACTGATACAGCTAACAAGATAAACGACTTCTTCTCAAACATATGATCTATCTTGCACCAACTGAGTCCAGGGAAGTCACCGCAATCATAAAGTCACTTAAAAATAACTTGGGAAATCTGTCTCACGTCCCACCATTATTGTACAAGCGAGCGGCCCATGTCCTTTCGCATGCTATTACATTACTTTTTAACAAGTCACTAGACACTAGCACTTTCCCGACACTACTAAAGACAGCAAGGGTTACACCAATACATAAAGGTGGTGACTCTACAGATGTAAACAACTATAGGCCAATATCAAACTTAC
Organism: Cherax quadricarinatus; assembly: GCF_038502225.1. Classification (NCBI taxonomy): domain Eukaryota; kingdom Metazoa; phylum Arthropoda; class Malacostraca; order Decapoda; family Parastacidae; genus Cherax; species Cherax quadricarinatus. The sequence continues at coordinate 9,787,719 of NC_091387.1, forward strand.
CATTGCTATCCAAAATCTTCGAGAAACTCGTGCACAGGAGACTATATTAATTTATAACATCACAAAACATACTCAACCCCTGCCAATTTGGATTCAGGAAAAATAAAAGCACTAATGATACAATTATAAAAATGCTGGACCTGCTTTACACAACATTGGAAAATAAGGAATATCCACTAGGAATTTTTATTGACCTAAGAAAAGCGTTCGACACGGCTGACCACGGCATCCTACTCCACAAACTTGACCACTATGGTTTAAGAGGCCATGCGCTTGCATATTTCAAATCCTACCTTTCTAATAGGTATCAGTTTGTCACCATTAAAGACACAGCCTCATCAATACGGCCACTTGATACTGGAGTTCCACAGGGAAGTGTCCTTGGACCCCTGCCATTCCCCATTTACATCAATGATGTTCCAAACATATCCCAACACCGGAAACCGATTCTCTTTGCTGACGACACGACTTGTGTCATCTCCCACCCTCAACACCATTGTTAATAAGGAGCTGCTCAAAATATCGACTTGGATGACAGCCAATAAACTTACACTTAACACTGACAAAACCTACTATACAGTGGACCCCCGTATACCGTTGGCATCACATAACGTTAAATCCACATACCGATACATTTTATCGCTAAGATTTTGCCTCGCATACCGCTAAAAAACCCTATCAACGCTATTCATCCGAGACGCGTCTATGCGAGGCCTGAGCCAGCCTCACATGTTCCGCCGGTGGCATTGTTTACAAGCCAGCCTCCGCGGTAACATCCAAGCATACAATCGGAACATTTCGTATTATTACAGCATTTTTGGTGATTTTATCTGCAAAGTAAGTGACCATGGGCCCCAAGAAAGCTTCTAGTGCCAACCCTGTGGTAAAAAGGGTGAGAAATATTATCGAAATACTGTGGTACCATGGTCAACTGCTGCTGCTGCTGCTGTAGTACCGTCTGCTGCTGCTGTAGCACTGTCAGCTGCTGCTGCTGCTGTAGCACTGTCAGCTGCTGCTGCTGCTGCTGTAGCACCGTTGTTGGTGTGGCTTATTGAGAATACCAAGAAACAATTAACCCCAGAGGGTTAGCCACCCAGGATAACCCAAAAAAGTCAGTGTCATCGAAGACTGTCTAACTTATTTCCATTGGGGTCCTTAATCTTGTCTCCCAGGATGCAACCCACACCAGTCAACTAACACCCAGACGAACAGGGAAAAATGCCTGGAACTAGTGCTCATATTGGTGAATTTAAAGCCAGCAAAGGTTGGTTTGAGAGATTTAAGAATCGTAGTGGCATACACAGTGTGATAAGGCCTGTTCTGGAAGAAAATGCCAAACAGGACCTACAGTACTCAGGAGGAAAAGGCACTCCCAGGACACAGTGTCTCATCAGTCATTGCTGCATCTTCAATAAAGGTAAGTGTCATTTATTTTTCATTTAGAAGAGTAGTACATGCACAATATATATTGTGCATGTACTACTCTACTATTGTGCATGTATCCTTCTCTTTGTGTGTAGGAAAATGTATATTTCATGTGGTAAAAATTTGTTTTTCATACTTTTGGGTGTCTTGCACGGATTAATTTGATTTCCATTATTTCTTATGGGGAAAATTCATTCGCATAACGATAATTTCGCATAACAATGAGCTCTCAGGAACGGATTAATATCGTTATGCGGGGGTCCACTGTATTATGTTTGGTAGCATAGCAGGTGTTGCGCAACTTTACATTAAGATCGACAACACTCAAATTGCCAGACATAATGAGGGCAAATTCCTTGGCCTATACCTCGACAACAACCTGAATTTCAGCACCCATATCCAACACATAAAAAAAGTATCCAAAACGGTGGGGATCCTCTCCAAGATACGATACTACATACCGCAAACTGCCCTTCTCACACTACCATTCACTTATATATCCATTCCTCACCTATGCTATCTGTGCTTGGGGATCAACTGCAGCAACACACCTAAAGCCAATAGTAACCCAACAAAAAGCCACAGTAAGAATAATCAGAATAATCACTAAATCCCATCCCTGGCAACACCCTCCCCCCCCACTCTTCATAGATCTAAACTTACTCCCTATTCAGAACATCCACACTTACTACTGTGCAATCTATATCTACAGGACCTTAAATTCCAATATTAACCTTGACATAAAACGCTTTCTTGATAGTTGTGACAGGATCCACAGGCATAACACCAGACACAAACAGCTCTATGACATTCCCCATGTCCGACTAAACCTTTACAAAAATTCAATGTATTTCAAAGGACCTAAAATCTGGAACACCCTACCTGAAAACTCTAGAACTGCAGACACACTCATCACTTTCAAAACTACAGTTAGAAAACATCTTATCTCCCTGATACACCCCGACAACTAACTACATGATAACCACCTGGTGGTTCACAATTACACTCACTCACCCACTGACTATAAACACAGAAATACTAATCTTAATCTTAAAATAATGAATCCTAACTAGTCATAAGTTTGCCAATGATACTCCAATATAGACACTTTGTATTGCGCCAAAACAAAAGCATTCACACTGCTAAACTCACAAATTATAACATAGTCACCTAGCCTTAATACCATAATCTGTAAGGATTTAATGTTAAGATTTAATCAAAGTCTGCCTGAAATGCCTAGCCATGCTAGATGTCCTAGTGGCCCCCTCTGTAATTAATATTTTATAACATGTAAACCACACAATATCCAAATCCTGTAAACCCCACATTGTAACCCTTACAGAGAATTAACATGATTTGATTTGATTTGTTTTGATGTAGGTAACAACTCTTAGCTTGCCAATAAAGTTAGGAATCCTTAACCTTGTCAAACCCTGTGTATAAAAAAAAAAGTAATTTGAAAATTTGCTCAAATTAACAGAAAGATTAGATTTTTGTAGATATTCCAGAGTAAACAAATTACGTCACTCGCCCAATACACATCCGACTAGTCAGTCTAGTATGTGTTCATTAATGCACTGATATTATTTATGCAATTAATACAAGAATGCACAACAGTAAATATTTTTTTTGTCATAAATTCAAATTGGAATTTATGTGTAAAGCCTGGGAACATAACTAATAAAAAGAGGAAATGGTATTTTAGTGCCAGGGAGGGAGAGAGTATGGAGGAGGTGAACGTATTCAGATATTTGGGAGTGGACGTGTCAGCGGATGGGTCTATGAAAGATGAGGTGAATCATAGAATTGATGAGGGAAAAAGAGTGAGTGGTGCACTTAGGAGTCTGTGGAGACGGAGAACTTTGTCCTTGGAGGCAAAGAGGGGAATGTATGAGAGTATAGTTTTACCAACGCTCTTATATGGGTGTGAAGCGTGGGTGATGAATGTTGCAGCGAGGAGAAGGTTGGAGGCAGTGGAGATGTCATGTCTGAGGGCAATGTGTGGTGTGAATATAATGCAGAGAATTCGTAGTTTGGAAGTTAGGAGGAGGTGCGGGATTACCAAAACTGTTGTCCAGAGGGCTGAGGAAGGGTTGTTGAGGTGGTTAGGACATGTAGAGAGAATGGAGCGAAACAGAATGACTTCAAGAGTGTATCAGTCTGTAGTGGAAGGAAGGCGGGGTAGGGGTCGGCCTAGGAAAGGTTGGAGGGAGGGGGTAAAGGAGGTTTTGTGTGCGAGGGGCTTGGACTTCCAGCAGGCATGCATGAGCGTGTTTGATAGGAGTGAATGGAGACAAATGGTTTTTAATACTTGACGTGCTGTTGGAGTGCGAGCAAAGTAACATTTATGAAGGGATTCAGGGAAACCGGCAGGCCGGACTTGAGTCCTGGAGATGGGAAGTACAGTGCCTGCACTCTGAAGGAGGGGTGTTAATGTTGCAGTTTAAAAACTGTAGTGTAAAGCACCCTTCTGGCAAGACAGTGATGGAGTGAATGATGGTGAAAGTTTTTCTTTTTCGGGCCACCCTGCCTTGGTGGGAATCGGCCAGTGTGATAATAAAAAATAAAAAAATAATTTTGAAATTTGGCATATTTTGAAGTTTGTGTGAAATTGGCCAAATTAACGATTTTTGATCACTGTATTGGGTAGCTGAATCAGTTGATTGGGTGGTTTCTTGCGCTCAGTCAGTAAAATGGGAGACATACTAGTGATAAGCTAAGAATCTGGTCAACTGAAACAACATAATTAGCCTAAAATAGGACTCAAAGTGGGCAAAATTACCGACAAGTAAATATTGCTGACACACCAAAATTCGTGATAGCATAGTTTCGTCAATTTTCCATCAAATTTCATACTTTTTGTTTCATCACCTTCAGGAAAAGATTCTCTACCAATTCATAAGAATATTTTTTCTTTCTCTTTTTTTTTTTTAAATTCTTGGACACTGTGGACACTTTCCAGATTGAGGGTCTGGAGACTCGGGGGTTAACCCTTAAACTGTCCAAACGTAGATCAACCTTTATGCACATAATGCTCCGACCTTGATTTTCTCCATTTGAAAGCATGTAAAAAAAAAACAGATCTACGTTTGGAGCGCTACGTGAGCGAACGTAGATCTACATTTGGACAGTTTAAGGGTTAAGTGCCCAAGATCAATACCCCCCCCCCCCAAGATTTTTTTTTTATGAACTGGTAAAGAATCTTTTCCTGAAGGTGATAAAACAAAAAGTACAAAATTTGAAAAGTTTATGAAATTGCATATTTTGCTGTCAGCGATATTTATGCATCGGCAATTTTGCCCTCCGAGTCCTATTATAGGCGAATTACACTATTTCAGTAGACCAAATTCTTAGCTATTTCGCTAGTTTATCTTCCAATTTGAAGAGTACAAGAAACCACCCAATCAACTATTTCAACTACCCAATAAAGTGATTAAAAATGGGAAATTTGTCCAATTTCACACAAATTTCAAAATAGGGTCCAGAATCAACAAGGCAGGCATTCCTGGCACTAAAATAACATTTGCTCTGTTCATTAGTTATGTTTCCAGGATTTATACATGAATTGCAATTTGAATTGATCAGTTCTCTCATATCCAGGCCCAAGTTTACCACTCACAGTTTAACCCTTAAACTGTCCAAACGCAGATCTACGTTCACATGCGTAGCACTCCAAACGTAGATCTACTTTTTTTTTTTTTTACATGCTTTCAAATGGGGAAAATAAAGGTCGGAGCGCTACACACATGAACGTAGATCAACGTTTGGACAGTTTAAGGGTTAAATGAGCTAATCACATAATTCTACAGCACAGATAGACTTCAAACCCATAGTACAGTGGACCCCCGCTTTACGATCACCTCCCAATGTGACCAATTATGTAAGTGTATTCATGTAAGTGCGTTTGTACGTGTAGGTTTGGGGGTCTGAAATGGACTAATCTAATTCACAATATTCCTTATGGGAACAAATTCTTTTAGCACTGGCACCTGAACATACTTCTGGAATGAAATAATATCGTAAACCAGGGGTCCACTGTATTATGGCACGGATACTAAGGGGTTAATTTTGCTTAACCCTTTGACTGTTGCGGCCGTATATATACGTCTTACGAGGTACCGTGTTTGACGTATATATACTCATAAATTCTAGCGGCTTGAAATCAAGAAGGAGAAAGCTGGTAGGCCCACATGTGAGAGAATGGGTCTGTGTGGTCAGTGTGCACCATATAAAAAAAAATCCTGGAGCACGCAGTGCATAATGAGAAAAAAAAAACTCCGACCGTTTTTTTTTTATTAAAATGCAGAATTTGTGATCTATTTTCATGCAGTATTTATGGTTGTATTCTCGTTTTCTTGGTTTCATTTGATAGAATGTTAAACACATTATAGAAACAGAGGTGATTTTGAATGATTTTACTATAAAAAGAACCTGGAAATAGAGCTCAAAGTAGGTTTAAATGTTTGATTTTTGCCAATGATCAAAAGTAAACAAATGATGTCATTGTCCAATAAATGTCCAACTAGCCATTCTAATATGCAGTCATGAATGGGTTGATGTTATTTATACAGTTATTACAGTATTGCAGTGGTCTGCATAATAGTAAATCTTCTATTTTTTGTTTGAATAAAAATTCAAAATAGAAAGCAAGAGTAATATCAGTGGGACCGGGAGACATGACTGATGAACAAAGAAAATGTTATTTTAGAGCCAGGAATGTCTGCATTGTTCATTCTGGACCTTATTTTGAAATTGTCATATTTTTTAATTTTCGTGAAATTGGCCAAATTGCAAATTTCTGATCACGTTATTGGGTAGTTGAAATTGGTAAAGGGGCAGTTTCTTGTACTCAATCGATAGAAAAAAAGGAGTTCTAAAGAAATAGTTATGAGTTTGGTCGACTGAAACAATGGAATTAGCCGAAAACAGGGCTCAAAGTGGGCAAAATAGCCGATTTGTAAACATCGCTGAGGTCACTAACTTCGCGAGAGCGTAATTCAGTCAGTTTTCCATCAATTTTCGTTTTTTTTGTGTCATTACAACCGGGAAAAGATTCTCTATCATTTCATAAGAAAATATAATTTTTTTTTTTAAATTTTGCGACACCAGGAGACACCTCAGGATTGGGGGTTGCAACAGTCAAGGGGTTAATAATGGCCCCAAAGCACAAAAGTAATTATGGTGGCAGTTCTTCAAAGCCTATGAGAAGCTGTGAAGTGCTTCCCATCAGTGATAAGTGCTAATTCTCCATTTACTGTGCATAATTTATCAATTAATCTTTATCATAGTTATGTATGTAAATAAACGATATGTAAAGTTTGCTACTAACAGCAATTTCGGGTATCCATGAATGTATCCCCCGTAGATACAGGGGGAGGTGGGGGACTAATGTATATGGCAATACAGGCCTGCAGGTTGCTGGCAGCAATAATCTGGTTAACCAGTCAATAAACAATGAAGTTTGACCTCAAGAGAACTTGTCTAGAAGCTAGTCATATGAACATCATATAAAATAATATATACTCTGTGTTGAGAAAATCTTGTGTGTTGCTACCAAAAACTTTATTATCATGGACATAAAGTATATGTCTTCTTTCTTTCTTTCAACACACCGGCCGTATCCCACCGAGGCAGGGTGGACCACCAAGGCAGGGTGGACCACCGAGGCGGGGTGGACCACCGAGGCAGGGTGGACAACCGAGGCAGGGTGGACCACCGAGGCAGGGTGGACAACCGAGGCGGGGTGGACAACCGAGGCGGGGTGGACAACCGAGGCGGGGTGGACAACCGAGGCGGGGTGGACCACCGAGGCAGGGTGGCCCAAAAGGAGAAACGAAAGCTTCTCCTTGTACATTTAGTAATATATACAGGAGAAGGGGTCACTAGCCCCTTGCTCCCGGCATTTTAGTCGCCTCTTACAACACGCATGGCTTACGGAGGAAGAATTCTGTTCCACTTCCCCATGGAGAAAAGAGGAACTAAACAAGAACTAGTAAGAAAATAGCAGAAACCCCAGAGGTGTGTGCATACATATGCTTGAACATGTATGTGTAGTGTGACCTAAGTATTAGTAGAAGTAGCAAGACGTACCTGAAACCTTGCATGTTCACGAGACAGAAAAATCGACTCCAGCAATCCTACCATCATGTAAAACAATTACAGGCTTTCATTTTACACTCACTTGGCAGGACGGTAGTACCTCCCTGGGTGGTTGCTGTCTACCAACCTACTACCACAGGACGGTAGTACCTCCCTGGGTGGTTGCTGTCTACCAACCTACTACCACAGGACGGTAGTACCTCCCTGGGTGGTTGCTGTCTACCAACCTACTACCACAGGATGGTAGTACCTCCCTGGGTGGTTGTTGTCTACCAACCTACTACCACAGGATGGTAGTACCTCCCTGGGTGGTTGCTGTCTACCAACCTACTACCACAGGACGGTAGTACCTCCCTGGGTGGTTGCTGTCTACCAACCTACTACCACAGGACGGTAGTACCTCCCTGGGTGGTTGCTGTCTACCAACCTACTACCACAGGATGGTAGTACCCCCCCTGGGTGGTTGTTGTCTACCAACCTACTACCACAGGATGGTAGTACCTCCCTGGGTGGTTGCTGTCTACCAACCTACTACCACAGGATGGTAGTACCTCCCTGGGTGGTTGCTGTCTACCAACCTACTACCACAGGACGGTAGTACCTCCCTGGGTGGTTGCTGTCTACCAACCTACTACCACAGGACGGTAGTACCTCCCTGGGTGGTTGCTGTCTACCAACCTACTACCACAGGACGGTAGTACCTCCCTGGGTGGTTGCTGTCTACCAACCTACTACCACAGGATGGTAGTACCTCCCTGGGTGGTTGCTGTCTACCAACCTACTACCACAGGATGGTAGTACCTCCCTGGGTGGTTGCTGTCTACCAACCTACTACCACAGGACGGTAGTACCTCCCTGGGTGGTTGCTGTCTACCAGCCTAATACCTATAATGAAGTATATGTTTTTTTTTTTTTTTTTTTTTTTTCAACAAGTCGGCCGTCTCCCACCGAGGCAGGGTGACCCAAAAAAGAAAGAAAATCCCCAAAAAGAAAATACTTTCATCATCATTCAACACTTTCACCACACTCGCACATTATCACTGTTTTTGCAGAGGTGCTCAGAATACAACAGTCTAGAAGCATAAACATATAAAGATACACAACATATCCCTCCAAACTGCCAATATCCCAAACCCCTCCTTTAAAGTGCAGGCATTGTACTTCCCATTTCCAGGACTCAAGTCCGACTATATGAAAATAACCGGTTTCCCTGAATCCCTTCACTAAATATTACCCTGCTCACACTCCAACAGATCGTCAGGTCCCAAGTACCATTCGTCTCCATTCACTCCTATCTAACACGCTCACGCACGCTTGCTGGAAGTCCAAGCCCCTTACCCACAAAACCTCCTTTACCCCCTCTCTCCAACCCTTTCGAGGACGACCCCTACCCCGCCTTCCTTCCCCTATAGATTTATATGCTTTCCATGTCATTTTACTGTGATCCATTCTCTCTAAATGACCAAACCACCTCAACAACCCCTCTTCTGCCCTCTGACTAATACTTTTATTAACTCCACACCTTCTCCTAATTTCCACACTCCGAATTTTCTGCATAATATTTACACCACACATTGCCCTTAAACAGGACATCTCCGCTGCCTCCAACCGTCTCCTCGCTGCTGCATTTACCACCCAAGCTTCACACCCATATAAGAGTGTTGGTACTACTATACTTTCATACATTCCCTTCTTTGCCTCCATAGATAACGTTTTTTGACTCCACATATACCTCAACGCACCACTCACCTTTTTTCCCTCATCAATTCTATGATTAACCTCATCCTTCATAAATCCATCCGCCGACACGTCAACTCCCAAGTATCTGAAAACATTCACTTCTTCCATACTCCTCCTCCCCAATTTGATATCCAATTTTTCTTTATCTAAATCATTTGACACCCTCATCACCTTACTCTTTTCTATGTTCACTTTCAACTTTCTACCTTTACACACATTCCCAAACTCATCCACTAACCTTTGCAATTTTTCTTTAGAATCTCCCATAAGCACAGTATCATCAGCAAAAAGTAACTGTGTCAATTCCCATTTTGAATTTGATTCCCCATAATTTAATCCCACCCCTCTCCCAAACACCCTAGCATTTACTTCCTTTACAACCCCATCTATAAATATATTAAACAACCATGGTGACATTACACATCCCTGTCTAAGACCTACTTTTACCGGGAAGTAGTCTCCCTCTCTTCTACACACCCTAACCTGAGCCTCACTATCCTCATAAAAACTCTTTACAGCATTTAATAACTTACCACCTATTCCATATACTTGCAACATCTGCCACATTGCTCCTCTATCCACTCTATCATATGCCTTTTCTAAATCCATAAATGCAATAAAAACTTCCCTATCTTTATCTAAATACTGTTCACATATATGCTTCAATGTAAACACCTGATCTACACATCCCCTACCCACTCTAAAACCTCCTTGCTCATCCGCAATCCTACATTCTGTCTTACCTCTAATTCTTTCAATTATAACCCTACCGTACACTTTTCCTGGTATACTCAGTAAGCTTATTCCTCTATAATTTTTACAGTCTCTTTTGTCCCCTTTCCCTTTATATAAAGGGACTATACATGCTCTCTGCCAATCCCTAGGTACCTTCCCCTCTTTCATACATTTATTAAACAAAAGTACCAACCACTCCAACACTATATCCCCCCCTGCTTTTAACATTTCTGTCATGATCCCATCAGTTCCAGCTGCTTTACCCCCTTTCATTTTACGTAATGCCTCACGTACCTCCCCCACACTTACATTCTGCTCTTCTTCACTCCTAAAAGATGGTATACCTCCCTGACCAGTGCATGAAATTACTGCCTCTGTTTCTTCCTTAACATTTAAAAGTTCCTCAAAATATTCTCGCCATCTACCCAATACCTCCATCTCCCCATCTACTAACTCCCCTACTCTGTTTTTAACTGACAAATCCATATTTTCCCTAGGCTTTCTTAACTTGTTTAACTCACTCCAAAATTTTTTCTTATTTTCATTAAAATTTCTTGACAGTGCCTCTCCCACTCTATCATCTGCTCTCCTTTTGCACTCTCTCACCACTCTCTTTACCTTTCTTTTACTCTCCATATACTCTGCTCTTCTTATAACACTTCTGCTTTGTAAAAACCTCTCATAAGCTACCTTTTTCTCTTTTATCACACCCTTTACTTCATCATTCCACCAATCACTCCTCTTTCCTCCTGCCCCCACCCTCCTATAACCACAAAACTTCTGCCCCACATTCTAATACTGCATTTTTAAAACTATTCCAACCCTCTTCAACCCCCCCACTACTCATCTTTGCACTAGCCCACCTTTCTGCCAATAGTCGCTTATATCTCACCCGAACTTCCTCCTCCCTTAGTTTATACACTTTCACTTCCCTCTTACTTGTTGTTGCCACCTTCCTCTTTTCCCATCTACCTCTTACTCTAACTGTAGCTACAACTAAATAATGATCCGATATATCAGTTGCCCCTCTATAAACATGTACATCCTGGAGCCTACCCATCAACCTTTTATCCACCAATACATAATCTAATAAACTACTTTCATTACGTGCTACATCATACCTTGTATATTTATTTATCCTCTTTTTCATAAAATATGTATTACTTATTACCAAATTTCTTTCTACACATAGCTCAATTAAAGGCTCCCCATTTACATTTACCCCTGGCACCCCAAATTTACCTACTACTCCCTCCATAACATTTTTACCCACTTTAGCATTAAAATCCCCAACCACCATTACTCTCACACTTGATTCAAAACTCCCCACGCATTCACTCAACATTTCCCAAAATCTCTCTCTCTCCTCTACACTTCTCTCTTCTCCAGGTGCATACACGCTTATTATAACCCACTTTTCACATCCAATCTTTATTTTACTCCACATAATCCTTGAATTAATACATTTATAGTCCCTCTTTTCCTGCCATAGCTTATCCTTCAACATTATTGCTACTCCTTCTTTAGCTCTAACTCTATTTGAAACCCCTGACCTAATCCCATTTATTCCTCTCCACTGAAACTCTCCCACCCCCTTCAGCTTTGTTTCACTTAAAGCCAGGACATCCAGCTTCTTCTCATTCATAACATCCACAATCATCTCTTTCTTATCATCTGCACAACATCCACGCACATTCAGACTTCCCACTTTGACAATTTTCTTCTTCTTATTCTTTTTAGTAATCTTTACAGGAAAAGGGGTTACTAGCCCATTGTTCCCGGCATTTTAGTTGACTTTTACAACACGCATGGCTTACGGAGGAAAGATTCTTATTCCACTTCCCCATGGATATAAAAGGAAAATTAATAAGACCAAGAACTATTAAGATAAAATCAAAGAAAACTCAGATGAGTGTGTATAAATAAATGTGTACATGTATGTGTAGTGTGACCTAAGTGTAAGTAGAAGTAGCAAGACATGCCTGTAATCTTGCATATTTATGAGACAGACAAAAGACATCAGCAATCCTACCATCATGTAAAACAATCACAGGCTTCGTTTTACACTCACTTGGCAGGACGGTAGTACCTCCCTGGGTGGTTGCTGTCTACCAACCTATATATATTTACAACAAAGAATAAGATGTCACAATACCATAGCAGCAACAATGCATAAATAATGTTTTAGTCTAACCAAAATGTCTTCATTACTTTCCCTCTCCTAAGTGCAAGTTGTGTGTATTCACAAGATACATCAACAGACATCAGTGCCTGTACCCTGAAGGAGGGATGAGGAGGTTGTAGTAGGAGACTCATCTGAAGTGTCTTGTCAGCACACTTCTGGCAAGACAATGAATGAATGAATGATAGTGTCAAATGCCAGATCAACCAGACTGACTGATATTTGGGCCAACATGTCAGCCAAATGCAACAGTCTTGTTGAACAGGTAACCACCAGGAAAGCCTGGCCCCAACCTACTCTGCGAAGGTAAGATAAACTCTCGGAACCAATCACGGGTATGACTGACTACTGTCTATCTAAAACACATTTATTAAATTAAAAATAATCCAGAAAGTATAATGACGAAATGCATCTTTAATTGCACAAATTTTCTCTTATATAAAACCCATGAAAATGAAAATACAAATGAATGATAAAAATGAGGATAGGCTGAGAAAGTTAAAAAAAAAAATTATTTTATAATTCTAAAAATAGTCATACCTGAGCTGCTTTTTGAGATCCATGAAGTAATTTCTTGACAATCATCATCTTCACTCTCCTGGTCACTGTCTTTTACAGAGAAATCTTCAGCAATGGCACCAGCTTTGACCAATTCCTTATGACGTAATGCCAGGGCAATCATGGTGAGTGTCTTTCCCAGACCCATATCATCAGCTGATGAAACCAACATACAAATTAAGATGCAAAATTCATTCAATTTTTTTAATACAATGGTTGTCTCCCACCAAGGCAGGATGACCCAAAAAGAAGAAACAAAGTTAGTCTTTTTACATTTAGTAATTTATACATAACTGGCTAACAGCCCCTTGTTCCTGGCATTTAATAATTTACACAGAAGTTACTAGCCCCTTGTTCCCGGCATTTAACCCTTAAACGGTCCAAACGTACATATACGTTCACCTGTGCAGCGTCCCGAATTTTGATAAAAAAATTTTTTTTTTTTAATACGAAAAAAGAACATGTGGTACCCAGGCGTCCCCAGTTTTTTTCATATGGCGTACACCCATTCTCTCATGTCTAGGTGACTCAGGCTTATTGTGCCAATGTTGAATGAATGACAACAGAAACGTATATATACGTTTGGGGCACTACGCGAGAGAACACATATACGTTTGGACCGTTTAACGGTTAATAATTTACACACAAGTTACTAGCCCCTTGTTCCCGGCATTTAGTAATTTATACAGGTGGTGTTACTAGCATCTTGCTCCTGGATTCAACGTCTCTTGTAAAGTTGACTTAAGTAGTTGTGCTTTGCTTCACAACTGAATGATCTGGGGTTAATCCCAGCATCAGTGGAAACATTGGGCAGGTTTCTTTATATTAATTATCTCCTAGCAGGAAGTAGGTACACTGCACATATAGGAGAAAAAAACTAATGGAGACGCTTTGGTCCGACCATAATGTCGTCATAAGTTTCTTTCTCCTATGTGCAGGTTATTTGTGTATTGTTGCAGTCACAGTATTGTGCCTTTTGATTCTTCAGGAAGTAGGAGCCCAAGTGTTAGCTGAATGTTGTGCATCGCATCCTGGTAAGAAGGGAAACGTTGATTTACCATAGATAGGGCTAGGCTTTGACATGAACCAAGGTAGGAAAACAGCTCCTAGCTTGTGAATTTAACAGCATAAAAAGCTAAGAAAAACTTCACTGAACGAGGTCAATTACATCTTTTTAAGTAAAGAATTTGTATCAAGCTGATTGAGTAGTACCTAACTTGCACTTACTAGAGAGAAGACCAAGAGTTCATATCTCTATTTTTTTTATCAACAGCTGTATCTTGCAAAGATAGGTTGACTCATTCAATCACTGTCTTTCCAAATGCATGCTGACATCAAACTACAGATTACAGTCTAACTGCCACACCCCCAGCCCTCTTCCAGAGTAGAGGCAAAGTACTTCCATCCTCCAGGACTTCTGTACAGCTAATCAGTTCCTTCTGAATCCCTTCATAAGGTTCCTTTCTCACACTCCAACAACAAGTCCATTTAAAACCACTTGTCTCCTTTCCTGCTCACACAATACACAAATAATCCACACAGGAGAGAGGAGCTTACGATGACATTTCTGTCTGACTTGCACCCTTGCACCATTTACAAAATCAGTGTGACTTTGTAAACAGTCCAAGTCGGATCGAAACGTCATCGTAAGCTCCTCTCTCCTATGTGTGGCTTACCTGTATATTGTTCCAGTTGTGGTATTGTGCCTTTTTGTTATACATGTTCACGCAAGTCCGTTGGATGCTCAATCCAATGTGTGATGTTACTGGCATACTTCTGAGACTGTCTTGATCAGTCATGTTACGTACAGAGAGGCCCTGCTTATACACCAAGTTAGGTTATGGGCTACTGCTTTACAATGAAAATCACTGTATAGTGAAACATAGCCATCGTTCACTTTTAAATGCATATAAAAACATAACATGCTTACACTATCATATATTAAGTGAACAACTGAGCTAGGCTTAAAAAAGCGTACACAGTACACACATTACTTTCCTTAAAGTATTATTGTCCTTAGCTTATAGTGAGTGATAAATATATTTATTGTAGGAAGTCTGAATAAATGAGGAATGGATAAAATTGAAAACTGTTGCATTAGTGAACTGCCATAAAGCAAAGTGGAGTATAGCAGGGCCCTCCTATAAGCACCTCCTTCCATGCTTCCTTGGTATGAGAGAGGAACCTACAGTCATTTGCAACTCTCAGTGAAGCTTTTGTGATTCTGACCTCTCTAGATTCTATACAAGTAGACATATAGTGATATTTCCATGAAATCACAGAAAGGGTGGAGTTTAAACCTAAGGCAAGCAAGTCATAAAACTCCAGGCCAATGTATAAGCCACTCACTTTCCATGGGTTCTAACCCCATCTGTACCATGGTTTGTTTGCACAGTGTTATGATTTCCTTAGTCAAAATTACTTGCTTCAACATTTAGCTATAAAAATTCATATAGCAAATAAAAAATGACAGTGACTTACCCAGAATACCACCAGGAGGCATCTGCTTCTCTCTCCACAACATCCATGCCAGGGCACGACGCTGGTGGATCATTAGAGAAACATTGAGTCCCTCGGGCTGCTCTTCTTCAACTTCTTCAATGTCTGGAGCCGACTTAAGGGCACTATGAAGATCCTCAATAGCATCCCCAGTCACTCTTACCATCTCCTTCTCACGGGCTATGGAATGAACAATCTGTAATACATCTCTAATGACCCATAGACTGAATGTTACACAGTATTTTCCAGCATACACGGTGTGCCCTTTTTTTCCCCCCTCACAAAAAATCTTGGAAAATCACCCTGCACCTTATGTGCTCAAGGTTAAGGTAGACTTTGGGTTATGCTTTAGCGTATATAAGAGCGTAATTAGCTCTTGATTGTGATTACTAATTTACCATTATGACACTTCTGCCGTGTGCCTTACATGCTGGAAAGTGAGGCACTGTACTGTGATGCCAGCTAGCTACTGGCAAGAGATCAACTGACTCAATGATAGCAAAAGTGTTATCTGGGTCACTACCTCTGTGGGAGACAGTGTTTAAAAAGTACACAACTTTCCTCCACCGATGATTCTTCTCTGAGGCAACATTAAAATTAGAACAATTGGTGGCTAGCTAAGTTGTATCAACGTCTAGGATCTTTCTTATTACCTCCTGTTCCCACCTTTTCTTTCTCATCCTTACTTCTTGCTAATACATTCATCATCGTACATCATCCATCATCGTACATCATCAATCACCATCACCGAATAAACACAAAGATAAATAATATCAAGATACACATAAGTCATACAGAGATGAACTAGCATTTTAGTGAAACTGGAAAAGTGGTATCAAGTGGACTCAGAACTGGCATGAAGTGTGCCAATATTAAAGATACACTGTACACAACACCTACACTTGGCATCTTACAATGGAATCTTGAGAGTAACATGGGTGTTACCTGGAGAGAGTTCCGGGGGTCAACGCCCCCGCGGCCCGGTCTGTGACCAGGCCTCCTTAGGTCAGTGTCCCAGGATGCGACCCACACCAGTCGACTAACACCCAGGTACCCATTTTACTGATGGGGAACATAGACAACAGGTGGAAAGAAACACGTCCAATGTTTCTACTCTGGCTGGGAATCGAACCCAGGCCCTCGCCGTGTGAAGCGAGAGCGTTAACCACCAGGCCACCAGAGTGGCGAAAGAGTGGAGAAAATAAAAGCCAAGCAAGAATTTTAGCGAGCCTTCAAATGAAAAAATGAAAAACACAATATAACGGTGGAAGACTGCAGAAGGCCTACTGGCCCATACTAGGCAAGCCCTGATCAAAACTGCCCATTCCCACCCATGTATTTGTACAACATTTTCCCACAGCTACCCAAGAATCTGCTTCAGTACCTCAGATACAAATCAAATCCAGCCCTTTTCACTTGTATATTTGTCCAATCTCTTCTGAAGGCTACTTCTATTACTTCAGATATACAGTGGACCCCCGGTTTACGATCAGCTTCCAATGCGACCAATTATGTAAGTGTATTTATGTAAGTGCATTTGTATGTGTATGTTTGGGGGTCTGAAATGGACTAATCTAATTCACAATATTCCTTGTGGGAACAAATTCGGTCAGTACTGGCACCTGAACATACCTCTGGAATGAAATAATATCGTAAACCGGGGGTCCACTGTACACAGTTCCAAAATTCATGTAAACTTTGAACATGAACAGTGCCAGAAACTGTCCTTGGACAAGCTGTTGGTAATGATGCAATGCAGAGAAGCGAGTTTGAGTGTTGTCAGAAGAACATAGAAACAGGGACAGTCAGAGAATATCTTACAAGTCGTAATGAACAAGTGTGAACGAAGTGAAGAATTGACGGGGACTCAAACGATGGTCCATGCATATGCAGGGTTTTAAAATCATCTGACTGAGGCCCCTGTGGTTTGATCTCCAGTAAGGGTGGAAACACTAAGACACCTGCTGTCACTGTTCACCTAGCAGTAAAATAGGTACCTGGGTGTTAGCCAATTGGTGTGGGTTGTATCATGGAGACAAAGTAAACCTTATTTGCCCAAAATGCTCTGCAAAACCAGAAGCTTTCTATGTAGTATGTCACTGATGTCAGTTATGATCTGTGTAAGTTCCACATGTACTTCTAGAAATTATTATTACTTAAAGTGCCCTGGTTTAGTGACTAAAGCATTCAACCTGCTACATGAATGGACCATCTTGCCCCTTCCATTAAGTTTAAAGCTGAATGGGAATCTAATTCCTTGCTTCCTTTCCTTGATGTCCATGTCCACCGCTCGGATACAGGTTTTTCCTTTTCCGTTTACCGTAAACCTATGCACAGTGGCATGTACATTCACTACTTTTCCTATCATGCTTCCCCTGTCAAGAAAAGTGTTCTTATCTCCCTCTTTCTCCGTGCCCTCCGCATCTGTGATCCTCAGTTCCTTCCAGTAGAAATTTCCACTCTTCATAATTCATTCTCCCGTCTTGGCTACCCTTCCCATTTCATAGACTCTGCCCTCTCACGTGCTAAACGCAATTTCTTCTCTCCCAAACTCTCTACTCATGGGAACTCTTCTATCCTCTGCCTTCCCTACATTTCCGGTCTTTCTAATCTCAACAATTCTCTCCGTCCCTTAGACATCAAGCTTACCTTCCGCCAGACTAACACTCTTCGCACTAATCTCGTTCATACCTCTCCTCCCTCTACAGATGTTCCTGGTGTCTACTCTATTTCTTGCTCCTCCTGTTCTCTTCAATACTTCGGAGAAACTGGTCGATCTCTTTCTAACAGACTTGGGGAGCACAAAAATAGTGTTAGGCTTGCCGACACTAACAATGCTCTTTTCTGTCACGTCAGAGATCATAGCCATCCTATTGACTGGTCTTCTGCTAAAACTGTCTTCCCTACTTCCAACTCGAACAGTCACCGTCTAGTTGAATCCTCTCTAATACACAACTTTCCTTATATGAACCTTAGCCCTGGCTTTGTCTCTGTAGATGCCTTCCTCTCCCACTACATTGTAAAATGCTCCAAACTTCAGAACACCCGTGACAACCTGAATCCTCATTTTTTCTTTCTTTTTCTTCTTCCTCTTCCCCTTTCCTCTTTCCTTTTCTCCTCTGGGTTGTCTTTCTCTCTCCTGTCTCGTGTTTCTGTTCCTTCTTCATTTATTTTATTTCACCACTTCCCCTTTCACACACCTCTGTGCGCTTGCTCTCCCTCTGTGGGCATCTAGCTCTCTTGCAGTGCTCCCCTTCCTTTGTTTTTAACTGGCTCGTCTTCCTTATTTCCCACTTCTTCCACTACCACTACCTCTTCTTCTTCTACTACTACTACAACAACTACTGATGAAATT
>NC_091387.1:9808811-9868811 GCF_038502225.1 Cherax quadricarinatus
TCTTGCCAGAGGCATGCAGATACCACAGTCGCACCATTCAAATATAAAAACACCACATCCTACTCACAACTGTCACTACATATTTTTTTTAGTTTAACAGCCATCTTCAGCCAAGGTTAGGGTGACCCAAAGAAAACACATTCACCATCATTCAATCACCATCTTTCCAGGTAGATGCTGACATCACTCGTCTTAAACCTTAAACTGTCCAAACGTAGATCTACGTTTTTTTAATACTTGAATGTAAAAAAATGTAGATCTACTTCTGGAGCACTACACATGTGAACATAGATCTATGTTTGGACAGTTTAAGGGTTAACTGAAACATCCCCACCCATCCTTCAGAGTGCAGGCCACCTCCAAGACTGGCTAACAGGTTTCCCTGAATCCCTTCATAAAAGTTACTCACTTACTCCACAATATACAAGATATACAGGATTTCAGGAATATTTACTGACCTGAGGAGATCTTTCCACCATAGTTGCGGCCACCAACATCCACATTACCAGAATATACAGCATCAAGAACTTTTTGAGAGAGATGATGTCTCCCTGGAGGCTTGGCAATGCCTAATGGAAAAATTTCCAGATTCTCCTGTAGCTTCTTCCGAGGGCCATCAGCTAAAAGAAAATCGTAATTATGTTGGTCGAATTACCGACAATATGATAAATAAAAGGACACTAGTACAACTAATGTGACATTTCATTGTGGCAATGTTCTGCTCTCCAGGAGATTTGTCAAGCTGTTACAGTTTGACACTGTTCCTGGAGAGCAAAACATTGCCTCAATAAAACATCAAATTAGTTGTACACGTTCCCTTTCACCTAACGTAAAACAAAAATCATATCACTTAATAGCCTTCTGACATGATGTAGCTGCCAGCAAACTCAATAACTTACTAATATTCTCTTAATAGTACTTACCAAACTCAATACCTTACCTCTGGTAAGTTTTGAGTCTTTCTACACCTGAAGCCCAGCCATGGGCTAGGCTTATCTGGCACTTGCCTGGTCAACCAGGCTGTCGCTGCTGGAGGCCTGCTGCTCCACATATCCATCACAGCCTGGTTGATCTGGTACCTGGTGAAGATACTTGTCCAGTTGCCTCTTGAAGACTTCTCCACTTGTCCCTGCAGTGTTTCTGATATTATTCTGTTAAGATGTAGAATAATCAGGGGCCATGGATTTTGATAGTGTTCCCTTATTGTGCCCACTGCACCCCTGCTTTCCACTTGGTTTATTTTGCACTTACCCCACATTTCTTGCTCCAGTATGTTGCTATGGCAGTGTGGAGATTTGGGACCAAGCCCTCTGGTACTTTCCAGGTATATATTTTCATGCATCTCTCTCTCCTCTGCTCCTGTGAGTACATATTTAAAACTAAGCTGTTCCAAGTAATTTAAATGCTTTACTGGCTCTATGAGGGCCATAAATGATCTGTGTATTTGTTCCAGCTCTGATATTTCTCCTGCCCTGAATGGGGCTGTCAACAGTGATCAATATACCAAATGAGAGAACACTAGCAATTTGAATTATGCCACCATTAGCCTTATTTCCCTTGATTTGAAGGTTCTCAATATTCACCTCATCATTCTCCTGGCTGCTGTGACATTTCTCTTATGTTCTTTCAAGAAAGGTCACCTGACGTAAATATTTCCAAGTATTTCATGTGTTCCTTTCATTATGTTTGACAATCCCCTCGAGTTCTGTATGAAGTGCTCCCTTTGAGTTCTTCATTCTTTCCATACCTAACAAGCTGAAACTTAACACTAAGATAAGATAAGATAAGATTTCGTTCGGATTTTTAACCCCGGAGGGTTAGCCACCCAGGATAACCCAAGAAAGTCAGTGCGTCATCGAGGACTGTCTAACTTATTTCCATTGGGGTCCTCAATCTTGTCCCCCAGGATGCGACCCACACCAGTCGACTAACACCCAGGTACCTATTTGCTGCTAGGTGAACAGGACAACAGGTGTAAGGAAACACGTCGAAATGTTTCCACCCATCGGGAATCGAACCCGGGCCCTCCGTGTGTGAAGCGGGAGCTTTAGCCACCAGGCCACCGGGCCACTACTGTTTATCATTTTATTCTCCACTACCCCCAGGAATATCCTGCTTATGTCTTCCTATAATTTTTCAGGGTCTTCTACCAAAATGATTTTCATGTTGTTTTAGCGTCATCTGCAAATGATATAAAACCATGACGGGTGTTTTTATCTATGTCTGCTATGAGGATAAGAAACAACAGCGATGCCATGACAATGTCTTGGGGAACTGAGCTTTTTATCTAACTGATGCTGGATTTTGCTATGTTTATTATTACCCTTCGTGTTCTGTGTTAGGAACCCAAAAATCTATCTGCCTATTTTTCCCATAATGCCCAAGGCCTTCATTTTGTGTGTAATCACACCATTATCACACTTGTGAAAAGCCTTTTCAAAATCTGCATATATCACATCTGCATTTTCATTGTCTTACAATGCCTCTGTCATAGTGGTTCAGCAGCTGTGACAGGCATAATCATCCCATTCTAATACCATGCTGGTCCGAGTTAGGCTAGTTGTGCTTTTCCATGAAATTTATAATCTGACATCAAATTACTTGTTCGAAGATTTTAATGATGCGAGAAGTTAGGGCTACTGGAGGAAGCAGAGCTAGTCCTTTACTACCTCCCTTATGCAAAGGAGCTATGTCTGCACTCTTTAACCCTTTGGGGTTTTTTGACGTACTAGTACGGTTTACGACCCAGGGTTTTTGACGTACTAGTACGCCTAAATTCTAGCGCCCTCAAATCTAGTGAGAGAAAGCTGGTAGGCCTACATATGAAAGAATGGGTCTATGTGGTCAGTGTGCGCAGTATAAAAAAAAATCCTGCAGCACACACTGCATAGTGAGAAAAAAAAACTGACCATGTTTTTGGATTAAAATAGAGACTTTGCACTGTATTTTCGCATGGTATTTATTGTTGTATTCTAGTTTTCTTGGTCTCATTTTATAGAATGGAAGACATATTACAGAAATTGAGATGATTCTGACTGGTTTTACAATGAAAAGTACCTTGAAACTGAGCTCAAAGTAGCAGAAATGTTCGATTTTTACCAAAGTTCAAAAGTAAACAAATCATGCCAAGCGTCCAATACATATCAACTGGCGAGTCTAATATTCTTTCACTAGTGTGCTGATATTATTTATACCATTTCTACACTAATGCAGTAGTCTGCATAACAGTAAATCTTACTTTTTTTTTGTAAGAATAAAAATTCAAAGTGGAAAGCCAAAGAAATATAAGAGGGGCCTGGGGATGTGACTAACGAACAGAGAACTTGTTATTTTAGTGCCAGGAATGTCTTTGTTTATTCTGGACCCTATTCGGAAATTGGCATCTTTTGAAATTTGTGTGAAATTGGCAAAATTGCTAAATTCTAACCACTTTATTGGATAGTTGAAATCGGTAAATGGGTGGTTTCTTGTACTCATTCGATAGAAAAAATGAAGTTCTAGCAAAATAGTTATGATTTTTGTCGACTAGTACACTGGAATTGGCCGAAAATAGGGCTCAAAGTGGGCAAAATCTCTGATGTGTAAACATCGTCGAGACCGCTAACTTCGCGAGAGCATAATTCCTTAAGTTTTCCATCAAATTTCATACTTTTGGTGTCATTATGATCGGGAAAAGATTCTCTATCTTTTCATAGGAATTTTTTTTGTTTTTTTTTGGAAATTTGGCCGACCCTGAGAACAAGTCTCTGAGAGGACCTGCCGACCCCGAAAGGGTTAAGGTCTCCAATATTTCATCTATAGTAAGCTCTTCCTCCAAAAGAATAGTGAGGGCTCCGGCTAGTGGTACTTTACACTTTTTTTAAAAACAAGGAATTCCATGAATTTGGTCCAGGTGCTGAGTGAGTTAACATTTTCTATTTCTCTTTTGAATTCTATGGGTGCGATACTGATGTCAGTTAGTTGGTCTGTGCAGCCTTTTGATGGAATGAAAAATGTTTCTGCACTTACTACCTTGCTGTCATTTAGTGGGTTACTGAACAACTGACTCGTACTCTTCTTTTAGGATTTCACTTATTTCCTGTTCATCATAAGTATACGAGTCTCCTCGTCAGTGAGGCGACCTTGCTGACCCGGCTGCTCGCAGGCCAGTGAAGCGACCTCCCTGACCCAGCCACTCACAGGCCAGTGAGGCGACCTCCCTGACCAGGCCGCTCACAGGCGAGTGAGGTGACCTCCCTGACCCGGCCGCTCACAGGCCAGTGAGGTGGCCTCGCTGACCCGGCCGCTCACAGGCCAGTGAGGTGGCCTCGCTGACCCGGCCGCTCACAGGCCAGTGAGGTGGCCTCGCTGACCCGGCCGCTCACAGGCCAGTGAGGTGGCCTCGCTGACCCGGCCGCTCACAGGCCAGTGAGGTGGCCTCGCTGACCCGGCCGCTCACAGGCCAGTGAGGTGGCCTCGCTGACCCGGCCGCTCACAGGCCAGTGAGGTGGCCTCGCTGACCCAGCCGCTCACAGGCCAGTGAGGTGGCCTCGCTGACCCGGCTGCTCACAGGCCAGTGAGGCGACCTCGCTGACCCATCCACTCATCTCACCACTCTTGTATACATGGCTGTGCATCCTGTGTATTGAATGAAGAAATATGCCCACAGGAAAACCCTCTCAATTTGAATTTGCAGGGAGGGGGAAAGGGAGCTCTAGCTCTTGGTTCAATCTCGATTCTCAACCAACTCGTGTGCTTTTTATAATACATGTACAGTGGACCCCCGCTTAACGATCACCTCCAAATGCGACCAATTATGTAAGTGTATTTATGTAAGTGCGTTTGTACGTGTATGTTTGGGGGTCTGAAATGGACTAATCTACTTCACAATATTCCTTATGGGAAAAAATTCGGTCAGTACTGGCACCTGAACATACTACTGGAATGAAAAAAGTTCGTTAACCGGGGGTCCACTGTATTTGGGAATCATTATTGTAGAAATGTTTTGCCAACAAGTGGCTCTCTCAGTCCAGTAAAATGATGAATGGTGGAAAATAAGGAGTTTGAGGTAATCAGTCTCTCAGCCTGATGTCAGTGTGTTCAGTCCATAAATTTTGGGACTCACGACAGTGAAAGGGTTAAGGCTAGATATATGCCAAGGAATTGGTAATAGTGGATGTCAGCTAAAACTGATGCAATCAGTATGGGCCCAAAACCAAGTATCGATATTAGCTAAAATTTTAATACTGTGCCATCTCCAGTTACGACTGTACTGTAAAGTTAGGAATACAAATAAATGCTTAATTACCTAAGATATCCCTTGCTTGATGAAAATTTTCTATTAGGTGATGTCCTGTTTCTACTGGCGATTCCATTTGTGATATCCAATTAACTGTATACAGAAAGTGTGACTAGCAAAGCACAATGAAGATTCTGATTACAGACTTCAGTGTTCATGCCCCAAGTGAACCATGGAACATCTATATCTGAGTGATAATTATAAATTTGATTACATGTGTGTACAGAAAACCCTGGATATTATGAGCCAATAGGAGATGCTGTCCGAGTGTCAGTCAAATCAGAGTACAGTGGACCCTCAGCTAACGATGGCATCAGCTAACGTTAAATCCAGCTAACGATACATTTTAACGCAAAAATTTTGCCTCGGCTAATGCTAAAAAACTCGCCCAACGTGATTTCGTTCGAGACGCGTCCACGTGTTGCCTGAGCGTGCCTCAGTTGTCCCGTGGGTGCCAGTGTTTACAAGCCAGCCAGTGCAGTCGCATCCACGCACACAATCGGAACATTTCATATTATCACAGCGTTTTTAGTGATTGTACCTGCAAAATAAGTCACCAGGGGGCCCAAGAAAGCTTCTAGTGCCAACATTGTGGTAAAAAAAGTGAAAATTACTATGGAAATGAAGTGGATAAACAAAAAACAGATAGCAGGAGATACCACCTCTCAAGTGATCATATGTAAAAAGGGTGGGAGATACGTACTATCGTACCATGGTCAGCTGCTGCTGCACCACCGTCAGCTGCTGCTGCTGCACCACCATCAGCTGCTGCTGCTGCACCACCATCAGCTGCTGCTGCTGCTGCTGCTGCTGCACCACCGTCAGCTGCTGCTGCTGCACCACGGTCAGCTGCTGCAACACCACGGTCAGCTGTTGCTGCACCAGTCAGCTGTTGCTGAACCACGGTCAGCTGCTGATGCATCATGGTCAGCTGCTGCTGCTGCACCACAGTCAACAATTGCTGGATCACCATCAGCTGTTTCTGACCAACATGACTCGTCCCGAACCTGTCCATCCAGCCCTGCCGTCATTGTTTACAAGCCAGGGTGGCCAGTTGCGTGCATACATTCGATACATTTTGTATTATTCCATTGTTTATAGTGCTTGTAACTGCTAAATAAGCCACAATTGACCCAAAGAAAGCTTCCAGTGCCAACCCTGTGGTAAAAAGGGCGAGAAATATGTACTATCATACCACGGTCAGCTGCTGCTGCTGCACCACAGTCGGCTGCTGCTGCACCACGGTCAGCTGTTGCTGCACCAAAGTCAGCTGGCCCTAGTGGCATTAAAAGACGGGAAGTAACCCCGGAAAAGGACGTGCTACCTAGTCCTAATGGAAGGGGATTCCCCTTCTAAACATTAACAACTTCCATACTCTCCCCTCCTCCCATCCCATCAATCATCACCAGATCTTCAATAAAGGTAAGTGTCAGTTTGTGTGTATTAAAATTAATATTTCATGTGGTAAAATTTTTTTTTTTCATACTTTGTGGCATCTTGCACGGATTGATTTGATTTCCATTATTTCTTATGGGGAAAATTAATTCAGCTAACGATAATTTCAGCTAACGATGAGCTTTCATGAACGGATTAATATCGTTAGCTGAGGCTCCACTGTATTTGAAAAAATTTACATTTACATACATAAAGGGAATTACCAAAAACCCCTGGCTGTCTTCAAGAAGGCACTGGACAGGCACCTGAAGTAGTACCTGACCAGCCGGGCTGTGGTTTGTACGTCAGTTTGCGTGCGGCCAGCAGTAACAGCCTGGTTGATTAGACCCTGATCCACCATGTGGCCTGGTCTCAGACTGAGCAGCAGGGGAGTTGACCCCCGAAACCAGGTATGCCACTGAATGCCCAACATACCATGAATGTCAGCATATTTCAAATATGCTAGCCATGATTCTGCAGATTTTTCAAATGCTGTTGCCAGAATAGTTTGAACCTGCTACGATGCTGCTCCCGCTGAAAGGCTGGGTAGAGCGAGGGCGTACCGTGGCAGTCACCTACCCTGAGTCAGTCATGATATCACACTGCAGGCTGAGCTTACCACCACATATATACGTACTCAAAAAACTAGTACAGGTTGGCCATCACTAATCCGGCATCATTGGACCTGTACTCTGCTGGGTTAGCGAGTTTGCCAGATTAGCGAGTGGTTAGGTTAGAATACACTTAATTAACCTATCAATAGAGACTTTTTTTGCTACATCTTGTTCATTTTCATCACTGCTTTCTCCTCCACTGGCTTGTTGCTGTGGATTTACAATCATCTGCACAATTTCCGAATCAGTATAATGATGAAATTCGAAATTATGCTAGCTGAAATTAGTGCCGGATTACTGATGGAACTGGATGACTGTTTGCCAGATTACTGATGGAACCGAATAACTGACTGCCGGATTAGCAATGGCCAACCTGTATAACGGTCTCAGTGAGTTAACATTCGCCATCACTACTTAAGAACCCTTATGACATGAACTCTGGTATAAAGCTCCCTCATTTACCACAATTTCTTGTAAATGTGACTGAAAGAGTATATTCAAAATTAAATAGCACACAGAGAGGCCTTCAAAGTACATACTATATAATTTTTTATGAACTTTTTAATTGTGCTTACAAAAAAAATTGCCCTAAATAGAGATTTATAAGAGAACTGATTATACACTTGTCAATTCAATCACATATACAAAAAATTGTACTGTAAACAATTTACTGATATATTACGATAAACATTAACCCTTTGACTGATTCGGTCGTATATATACATCTTATGAGCCACCGTGTTTGACGTATATATACATCTACCATCCAACTTACGACCTGCTCGACATACGACCACTTGAATAATGACCGTGCTTTTTGTACCAAATTTTTGGTAAATAAACAACTGTTTGTGTTGTACACAGTGTTTTCCTAAACCTTACAGCATAAAATACAGTACTAACAGCATAAAAAGTCAAGTAAAAAATGAAATACCAAAATAAAACAATATAAAGTCATTAGAAAAATGTGATGTTGATATTGACTTAGGACAGGTTGGTCGGAACCAAGCTCAGTGGCAAGTCGGATGGTAGGTGTACTTATACATTCAAGCGGCTTCAAATCAAGCAGGAGAAGGCTGGTAGGCCCACATGTGAGACAATGGGTCTGTGTGGTCAGTGTGCACCATATAAAAAAATCCTGGAGTACGCAGTGCATAATGAGAGGAAAAAAAAAAAACTGACCGATTTTTAATTAAAATGCCAACTTTGTGGTCTATTTTCGTATAGTTTACCTGGAGAGAGTTCCGGGGGTCAACGCCCCCGCGGCCCGGTCTGTGACCAGGCCTCCTGGTGGATCAGAGCCTGATCAACCAGGCTGTTGCTGCTGGCTGCACGCAAACCAACGTACGAGCCACAGCCCGGCTGGTCAGGAAGAGACTTTAGGTGCTTGTCCAGTGCCAGCTTGAAGACTGCCAGGGGTCTGTTGGTAATCCCCCTTATGTATGCTGGGAGGCAGTTGAACAGTCTCGGGCCCCTGACACTTATTGTATGGTCTCTTAACGTGCTAGTGACACCCCTGCTTTTCATTGGGCGGATGTTGCATCGTCTGCCAAGTCTTTTGCTTTCGTAGTGAGTGATTTTCGTGTGCAAGTTCGGTACTAGTCCCTCTAGGATTTTCCAGGTGTATATAATCATGTATCTCTCCCGCCTGCGTTCCAGGGAATACAGGTTTAGGAACCTCAAGCGCTCCCAGTAATTGAGGTGTTTTATCTCCGTTGTATTTATGGTTGTATTCTCTTTTTCTTTGGTCTCATTTGATAGAATGGTAAACATATTATAGAAATAGATGTGATTTCGATTGATTTTACGATGAAAAGAACCTTGAAATGGAGCTCAAAGTAGGGGAAATGTTTGATTTTTGCCGATGTTCAAAAGTAAACAAATGATGCCATTGTCCAATAAATGTCCAACTAGCCATTCTAATATGCAGTCATGAATGGGTTGATGTTATTTATACAATTATTACAATACTGCAGTAGTTTGCATAACAGTAAATCTTCTATTTTTTGTTTGAATAAAAATTCAAAATAGAAAGCAAGAGTAATATCAGAGCGGCCTGGAGACGTGACTGATGAACAAAAAATCTTATTTTAGAGCCAGGAATGTCTGCATTGTTCATTCTGGACCCTATTTTGAAATTGTCATATTTTTTAATTTTTGTGAAATTGGCCAAATTGCAAATTTCTGACCACGTTATTGGGTAGCTGAAATCGGTAAATGGGCAGTTTCTTGTACTCAATCGATAGAAAAAATGGAGTTCTAAAGAAATAGCTATGAATTTGGTCGACTGGAACAATGGAATTAGCCGAAAATAGTGCTCAAAGTGGGAGAAATCGCCGATTCGTAAATATCGCCAAGGTCACTAACTTCGTGAGAGCATAATTCCATCAGTTTTCCATCAAAATTTCTTCTTTTGGCGTCATTACAATTGGGAAAAGATTCTCTATCATTTCATAAGAAAAAAAAAATAAGGGGGTGGGGGGAATTTTGCAACACCAGGAGATACCTCAGGATTTGGGGTTACGACAGTCAAGGGGTTAAAAATAAAGGAGATATAAGGACAATTTACCCATCAGATTGTGCACATTATATCAAAAGTTTATTATATCGAGGGTTTGCTTCATTCTTATTTACAATACATAAAGGATCTACTTACGGTTGAGTCTTGGTTCTGATATCGATGAGAAGATTCTGCTCTTAAGGTGCTTCTCCGAGTCTACACGCTGCTGCCTCACCTTCTGACCCTCATCTACTGCACGGATATTATAATCCGAGTACACCACCTGTCAAGAATACGTCATGATATTGGCAGTTTGGAGGGACATCTAAGCTGTTGTGTCTGAGTGCCTCTGCAAAGACAGTGATTATGTGTGAGTGATGGTGAGTGTTGAATGATGAAAGTTTATTTTTCTTTTTTTTCTTTCTTTTCGGGTCACCCTGCTTCGTCGGGAAACGGTGTTAAAAAACATCCTCCGCTTGTTCTATCCTGCTATTACCCAACCAATACACCATCTGTCAAATTCATAATGCATCATAATATCCTATGCTTGTTATATTCTGCTATTACCCAAACAATACACCACCTGACATGTTCATAATGTATAATATCCTCTGCTCGTTCTAACCTTAATATCCATGTACATAAGTAATTATAAGTTACTGCCACTAGTCTTAACCCTTTGAGGGTCGACAGGCCCTCTCCGAAACTCGTTCTCAGGGTCGGCCAAATTTAAAAAAAAAAATTATTTTCTCTTATGAAAAGATAGAGAATCTTTTCCCGATCATAAAGACACCAAAAGTTTGAAATTTGATAGAAAACTTACGGAATTATGCTCTGGCAAAGTTAGCGGTCTCGGCGATGTTTACGCATCGGCGATTTTGCCCACTTTGAGCCCCATTTTCGGCCAATTTCACTGTACTAGTCGACACAAAACATGAATATTTCGCTAGAACTCCATTTTTTCTATCGAATGGGTGCAAGAAACCACCCATTTATGAAATTCAACTATCCAGTACAGTGGTCAGAATTTAGCAATTTTGCCAATTTCACACAAATTTCAAAAGATACCAATTTCCGAATAGGATCCAGAATAAACAAGAAAGACATTCCTGGCACTAAAATGTCATTTCCTCTAGTCATTAGTCACGTCTCAAGGCCCCTCTTATATTCTTTTGCTTTCCACTTTGAATTTTTATTCTCACAAAAAATGTAAGATTTACTGTTATGCAAACTACTGCATTAGTGTAAAAAATGGTATAATTATTATTGGTGCACTTGTGAAAGAATATTAGACTCACCAGTTGACGTGTATTGCACGCTTGGCACGATTTGTTTACTTTTGAAGTTTGGTAAAAATCGAACATTTCTGCTACTTTGAGCTCAATTTCAAGGTACTTTTCATTGTAAAACCAGTCAAATCATCTCAATTTCTGTAATATATCATCCATTCTATAAAATGAGACCAAGAAAACTAGAATACAACAATAAATACCATACGAAAATACACTGCGAAGTCGCTGATTTATTCCAAAAAAATGGTCAAAGTTTTTTTCTTCTCATTATGTACTGTGTGCTGCAGGATTTTTTTTAGACTGTGCACACTGACCACATAGACCCATTCTTTCATATGAAGGCCTACCAGCTTTCTCCCACTAGATTTGAGGCCGCTAGAATTTATGAGTACTAGTACGTCAAAAACCCCTACGCCTAAGACGTACTAGTACGACCAAAACCCTCAAAGGGTTAAGGTTGCCCGAAATGCTCTGCATAACTCTGGGCTCTCTGCATGTACAACTGAATGGTATGCAGCTCTGTACAAACTGGTTTTTTTTTTTTTAATCCTCTGAGGGTCCAGACCCCACATCTGAAAATTCCCTACAGAGTGGAAGAATTTAAAAAAAAAAAAAAAAAAAAAAAAAAAAAAAAAAAAAAATCTCATGAAATGGTAGAATCTTTTTCTGAAGGTAAAAAAAAAAAAAAAAAAAAACCAAGCAGTTTGATAAACTGATGAAATTATGCTGTCGCAAATTTTGCTGTGTCAGCGATATATGCACATCTATTTTCGGCAAATTACATTGTTCTGCTAGACCCAATTCTTAGCTATTTCGCTAGTATGTATTCCATTTTATCTACTGACCACAAGAAATTGCCCAATCAACTACCCAATAAAGTAATTGGAAATTGGTAATTTGGCCATTTTCACACAGTTCAAAATACAGTGGACCCCCGCATAACGTTGGCATCACATAACGTTAAATCCTCATAGCAAAACATTTTATCGCTAAAATTTTGCCTTGCATAGCGCTAAAAAACTCGCTCAACGCTATTCGTCCGAGACGTGTCTATGTGCTCCCTGAGCCAGCCTCATGTTCCGCCGGTGGCATTGTTTACAAGCCAGCCTCCGCGATAATATCTTAGCATACAATCGGAACATTTCCTATTATTACAGCGTTTCTGGTGATTTCATCTGCAAAATAAGTGACCATGGGCCCCAAGAAAGCTTCTAGTGCCAACCCTACAGGAATAAGGGTGAGAATTACTATAGAGATGAAGAAAGAGATCATTGCTAAGTATGAAAGTGGAGTACGTGTCTCCGAGCTGGCCAGGTTGTATAGTAAACCCCAATCAACCATCGCTACTATTGTGTCCAAGAAAACGGCAATCAAGGAAGCTGTTCTTGCCAAAGGTGCAACTGTGTTTTCGAAACAGAGATCGCAAGTGATAGATGATGTTGAGAGACTCTTATTGGTGTGGATAAACGAAAAACAGATAGCAGGAGATAGCATCTCTCAAGCAATCATATGTGAAACGGCTAGGAAGTTGCATGACGATTTAATTAGAAAAATGCCTGCAACTAGTGATGATCTGAGTGAATTTAAGGCCAACAAAGGTTGGTTTGAGAGATTTAAGAGGTGTAGTGGCATACATAGTGTGATAAGGCATGGTGAGGCTGCCAGTTTGGACCACGAAGCAGCTGAAAATTTTTATTTTATTATTATCACACTGGTCGATTCCCACCAAGGCAGGGTGGCCCGAAAAAGAAAAACTTTCACCATCATTCACTCCATCACTGTCTTGCCAGAAGGGTGCTTTACACTACAGTTTTTAAACTGCAACATTAACACCCCTCCTTCAGAGTGCATGCACTGTACTTCCCATCTCCAGGACTCAAGTCCGGCCTGCCGGTTTCCCTGAACCCCTTCATAAATGTTACTTTGCTCACACTCCAACAGCACATCAAGTATTAAAAACCATTTGTCTCCATTCACTCCTATCAAACACTCTCACGCATGCCTGCTGGAAGTCCAAGCCCCTCGCACACAAAACCTCCTTTACCCCCTCTCTCCAACCTTTCCTAGGCCGACCCCTACCCCGCCTTCCTTCCACTACACACTGATACACTCTTGAAGTCATTCTGTTTCGCTCCATTCTCTCTACATGTCCGAACCACCTCAACAACCCTTCTTCAGCCCTCTGGACAACTGTTTTGGTAATCCCGCACCTCCTCCTAACTTCCAAACTACGAATTCTCTGCATTATATTCACACCACACATTGCCCTCAGACATGACATCTCCACTGCCTCCAGCCTTCTCCTCGCTGCAACATTCATCACCCATGCTTCACACCCATATAAGAGCGTTGGTAAAACTATACTCTCATACATTCCCCTCTTTGCCTCCAAGGACAAAGTTCTTTGTCTCCACAGACTCCTAAGTGCACCACTCACTCTTTTCCCCACATCAATTCTATGATTCACCTCATCTTTCATAGACCCATCCGCTGACACGTCCACTCCCAAATATCTGAATACATTCACCTCCTCCATACTCTCTCCCTCCAATCTGATATTCAATCTTTCATCACCTAATCTTTTTGTTATCCTCATAACCTTACTCTTTCCTGTATTCACCTTTAATTTTCTTCTTTTGCACACCCTACCAAATTCATCCACCAATCTCTGCAACTTCTCTTCAGAATCTCCCAAGAGCACAGTGTCTTCAGCAAAGAGCAGCTGTGACAACTCCCACTTTGTGTGTGATTCTTTATCTTTTAACTCCACGCCTCTCGCCAAGACCCTCGCATTTACTTCTCTTACAACCCCATCTATAAATATATTAAACAACCACGGTGACATCACACATCCTTGTCTAAGGCCTACTTTTACTGGGAAATAATTTCCCTCTTTCCTACATACTCTAACTTGAGCCTCACTATCCTCGTAAAAACTCTTCACTGCTTTCAGTAACCTACCTCCTACACCATACACTTGCAACATCTGCCACATTGCCCCCCTATCCACCCTGTCATACGCCTTTTCCAAATCCATAAATGCCACAAAGATCTCTTTAGCCTTATCTAAATACTGTTCACTTATATGTTTCACTGTAAACACCTGGTCCACACACCCCCTACCTTTCCTAAAGCCTCCTTGTTCATCTGCTATCCTATTCTCCGTCTTACTCTTAATTCTTTCAATTATAACTCTACCATACACTTTACCAGGTATACTCAACAGACTTATCCCCCTATAATTTTTGCACTCTCTTTTATCCCCTTTGCCTTTATACAAAGGAACTATGCATGCTCTCTGCCAATCCCTAGGTACCTTACCCTCTTCCATACATTTATTAAATAATTGCACCAACCACTCCAAAATTATATCCCCACCTGCTTTTAACATTTCTATCTTTATCCCATCAATCCCGGCTGCCTTACCCCCTTTCATTTTACCTACTGCCTCACGAACTTCCCCCACACTCACAACTGGCTCTTCCTCACTCCTACAAGATGTTATTCCTCCTTGTCCTATACACGAAATCACAGCTTCCCTATCTTCATCAACATTTAAAAATTCCTCAAAATATTCCCTCCATCTTCCCAATACCTCTAACTCTCCTCTCCTATTTTTAACTGACAAATCCATTTGTTCTCTAGGCTTTCTTAACTTGTTAATCTCACTCTAAAACTTTTTCTTATTTTCAACAAAATTTGTTGATAACATCTCACCCACTCTCTCATTTGCTCTCTTTTTACATTGCTTCACCACTCTCTTAACCTCTCTCTTTCTCCATATACTCTTCCCTCCTTGCATCACTTCTACTTTGTAAAAACTTCTCATATGCTAACTTTTTCTCCCTTACTACTCTCTTTACATCATCATTCCACCAATCGCTCCTCTTCCCTCCCGCACCCACTTTCCTGTAACCACAAACTTCTGCTGAACACTAACACTACATTTTTAAACCTACCCCATACCTCTTCGACCCCATTGCCTATGCCCTCATTAGCCCATCTATCCTCCAATAGCTGTTTATATCTTACCCTAACTGCCTCCTCTTTTAGTTTATAAACCTTCACCTCTCTCTTCCCTGATGCTTCTATTCTCCTTGTATCCCATCTACCTTTTACTCTCAGTGTAGCTACAACTAGAAAGCTGAAAAATATGTGCAGGAATTCAAGGAGTACATTGACAGTGAAGGACTGAAACCTGAACAAGTGTTTAATTGTGACAAAACAGGCCTGTTTTGGAAGAATATGTCAAGCAGGACCTACATTACTCAGGAGGAAAAGGCACTCCCAGGACGTAAGCCTATGAAAGACAGGCTTACTCTGTTGATGTGTGCCAATGCTACTGGTGATTGCAAAGTGAAGCCTTTATTAGTGTATCACTCAAACTCCCAGAGCATTCAGGCAAAAGAATATCCTCAAGGCTAATTTGTGTGTGCTGTGGAGGGCAAACAGTAAGGCATGGGTCACTAGGGACTTTTTCTATGACTGGTTATACCAAGCATTTGCCCCCAATGTGAAAAATTACCTAACTGAAAAGAAAGTCCTTAAGTGCCTTCTGGTGTTAGACAATGCCCCTGGTCATCCTACAGACTTGGCAGAGCGACTTTGTGGGGACATGAGCTTCATTAAGGTCAGGTTTTTGCCTCCTAATACCACTCCTCTCCTGCAGCCCATGGACCAGCAAGTTATTGTAAACTTCAAAAAACTTTACACAAAAGCTCTGTTTGAAAGGTGCTTTGTAGTGACCTCAGAAACTCAATTGACTCTAAGAGAGTTTTGGAGAGAGCACTTTAATATCCTCAATTGTGTAAACCTTATAGGTAAGGCTTGGGAGGGAGTGACTAAGAGGACCTTGAACTCTGCTTGGAAGAAACTGGCCAGAATGTGTTGACCAAAGGGATTTTGAAGGATTTGAGGCTAACCCTGAGAGGCGTATGCCAGTTGAGGAATCAATTGTGGCATTGGGAAAGTCCTTGGGGTTGGAGGTTAGTGGGGAGGATGTGGAAGAGTTGGTGGAGGAGGACAATGAAGAACTAACCACTGATGAGCTGCTAGATCATCTTCAACAGCAAGAGGGCAGACCTGAGGAAACTGCTTCGGAGGAGGGGAGAGAGAAATTGAAGAAGTTGCCCACTTCAAAGATTAAGGAAATCTGTGCAATGTGGCTTAAAGTGCAAACCTTTATGGATGAAAATCACCCTCAGACAGCTGTTGCAAGCCGTGTTGGCAACCTGTACACTGACAGTGTTGTGAACCACTTTAGGAAAGTCATAAAGGAACGAGAGGTACAGACCTCTATGGACAGATATGTTGTGCGACAGAAGTCCAGTGACTCTGAAGTTGGTTCTAGTGGCATTAAGAGAAGAAGGGAAGTAACCCCGGAAAAGAACTTGACACCAAGTCCTAATGGAAGGGGATTCCCCTTCTGAACACTAAGACCTTCAACTCTCCCCCCTCCTCCCATCCCATCAATCATCACCAGATCTTCAATAAAGGTAAGTGTCATGTAACTGTGCATGTCTTCTTCAGTTTGTGTTTATTAAAATTAATATTTCATGTGGTAAATTTTTTTTTTTCATACTTCTGGGTGTCTTGCATGGATTAATTTGATTTCCATTATTTCTTATGGGGAAAATTAATTCGCATAACGATAATTTCGCGTAACATTGAGATCTCAGGAACGGATTAATAGCGTTATGCGATTGTCCACTGTATTCCAATTTCAAAATAATCTAGAATAAACAATGCAGGCATTCCCCTGTTTATTAGTTACGTTTCCAGGATTTACAAATGAATTCAATTTTGATTTTTTATCCACAAAATTTTTTATTCATGCCAAAAAAATTAGAAGATTTACTGTTATGCAATACGTATTGTAATAACTGTACAAATAACATCAACGCATTTGTGAACACACATTAGACCGACCAACTGATGTGAACTGGATGCATGATGTGATTAGTTTACTCTTGAACATCTGCAAAAATTGAACATTTCTGCTACCTTGAGCTCAGTTTCAAGCCATTTTCAGTACTAAAACCAATCAAAATCAACTCTATTTGTGTAATACATCTTCCATTCTATTAAACAAGACCAAGAAACCATTAATACAACTGTAAAAACCATATGAAAATACACTGCAAAGTAGCCATTTTAATAAAAAAACACCGGTGCAATTTTTTTTCTCATTATGCACTGTGTGCTGCACGATTTGTTTTATATTGTGCACACTTACCACATAGATGCATTCTCTCGTATCTAGGCCCAAACATACCACTTGCAGCTTATCTGAGTGAGCCGAGCTCATGACATAATACACGTACTATGGTTTGGACCCTGGTTCAAAGGGTTAAAACATCGACCATTTCCCACCAAGGCAACTTGACCCAAATAAGATGAAGCACTTTCATTCTCATTCACTCCATCACTGTATCATGTGGAAATATTTTTTTTATTAACACATAGGCAGTTTCCCACCCAGGTCGGGTGGCCCGAGAAAGAAAAACTTTCATCATTCACTCTATCACTGTCTTGCCAGAGGCATGCTTACATTAACACCCCTATTTAATAAAATTATTATTATTATTCTTTGTAAGGAGTAGCAGCAAGATGTACACGTTGTTTTGAGTGTTTATGAGATGAAGACACCAGCAATCCTACCCTAGTGTAAAATAATTACAGGTTTCCGTTTCACATTCATATGGCAGAATTATAGAACCTCCCTGGGCAGTTGCTGCTTTCGAACCTACTATCTGTAATCTACGTTCTATACAAATTCTTTTCAAGTTGAAATGCCAGAAATGTTGTACATTCGAATCGGTTTCTGCAGTTTCAGTTATCTGATCATTTAAAATCTTTCTTCCTTCTTTCAATGCACCAGCCATATCCCACTGAGGCAGGGTGGCCCAAAAAGAAAAACACAAGTTTCTTTTTAATAATGTATACAGGAGCAAAATTTTAATTTTCCGTGTGCCGAGCACTACGCTGAGTCCACATGAATGAAGTGATGTGTAGGCAAACAATGCTAGTTGTTTGAGCTCCTAAAGAGCAATTAAGTGATCAAAGCTAAGAGGGAGCATAGTGCTATCTCTCGATGAGAGAACAAAAATCTAAGAACTTTCTTAAAGTGGCATGTTGCTCGGTTGGTGAGACTGAATCCAGCATTCACACAACAAACCTGAAATTTGTGGAAGTGTTAGTGCTGCCCCTACAACAGCAAAAAAATCTCTCAGTTTCGTGATAAAATACTTGTAAAGCCTGAGAAATCATTAATGTGTGGCTAGAGAACATGTCACAAAAGCGTATCAGAGTTGATGGCAAAATTATGCATGAAAAAGTACTTAACCATTGAATTTAACAAAAACAAAAAAAAAAAAAAAAAAAAAAATGAAAAAGAGCTAATCTACCAAAAAATAGTTCAATAACCTGGCAACATTTTGGTGTAAATCTCATCTTCATCTAATGTTTGTATAGAGAATTATAGTCACTACAACATTTATTGTGAAGACTCCATAGTAGGACTGCTGTTGTCTTTTTTCTGTCTCATGTACATGCACTGTTACAGATACGTCTTGTTACTTCTGCTTACACTTAGGTCCCACTGTATATACATAGACAGCAACCACCCAGGGTGGTACTACCATCCTGTGGTAGTAGGTTGGTAGAGAGCAACCACCCAGTGTGGTACTACCATCCTGTGGTAGTAGGTTGGTAGAGAGCAACCACCCAGTGTGGTACTACCATCCTGTGGTAGTAGGTTGGTAGACAACAACCACCCAGGGAGGTACTACCATCCTGTGGTAGTAGGTTGGTAGACAGCAACCACCCAGGGTGGTACTACCATCCTGTGGTAGTAGGTTGGTAGACAGCAACCACCCAGGGAGGTACTACCGTTCTGCCAAGTGAGTGTAAAACAGGAACCTGTAATTGTTTTACATGATGGTAGGATTGCTGGTGTCTTTTGTCTGTCTCATAAATATGCAAGATTATAGGTACGTCTTGCTACTTCTACTTACACTTAGGCCACACTAAACATACATGTACACATTTATTTATACACACTCATCTGAGATTTCTTTGATTTTATCTTAGTTCTTGTTCTAATTACTTTTCCTTTTATATCCATGAGAAAGTGTAATAAGAATCTTTCTTCCGTAAGCCATGAGTGTTGTAAAAGTCAACTAAAATGCCGGGAACAATGGGCTAGTAACTCCTTTTCCTGTAAAAATTACTAAAAAGAATAATTAGAAAATTGCCAAAGTGGGAAGTCTGAATGTGCATGGATGTTGAGCGAATGATAAGAAAAAGATGATTGTGGACGTTATGAATGAGAAGAAGCTGGATATCCTGGCTTTAAGTGAAACAAAGCTGAAGGGGGTGGGTGAGTTTCAGTGGAGAGGAATAAATGGGATTAGGTCAGGGGTTTCTAATACAGTTAGAGCTAAAGAAGGAGTAGCAATAATGTTGAAGGATAAGCTATGGAAGGAAAAGAGGGACTATGAATGTATTAATTCAAGGATTATGTGGAGTAAAATAAAGGTTAGATGTGAGAAGTGGGTTATAGTAAGCATTTGTGCACCTGGGGAAGAGAGAAGTATAGAGAGAGAGAGAGAGAGAGAGATTTTGGGAAATGTTGAGTAATTGCGTGGGGAGTTTTGAACCAAGTGTGAGAGTACTTGTGGTTGGGGATTTTAAAGCAAAAGTGGGAAAAAATGTTGTGGAGGTAGTAGGTAAATTTGGGGTGCCAGGGGTAAATGAAAATGGGAAGCCTTTAATTGAGCTATGTGTAGACAGAGGTTTGCTAATAAGTAATAGATATTTTATGAAAAAGAGGGTAAATAAATATACAAGGTATGATGTAGCATGCAATGAAAGTAGTTTGTTAGATTATGTATTGGTGGATAAAAGGTTGATGGGTAGGCTCCAGGATGTACACATTTATAGAGGGGCAACTGATATATCGGATCATTATTTAGTTGTAGCTACAGTTAGAATAAGAGGTAAATGGGATAAGAGGAAAATGGCAACAACAAGTAAGAGGGAGGTTAAAGTGTATAAACTAAGAGAGGAGGAAGTTCGGGTGAAATATAAGCAACTATTGGCAGAAAGGTAGACTGGTGCAGGTATGAGTAGTGGGGGGGGAGGGGGGGTTGAAGAGGGTTGGAATAGTTTTACAAATGCAGTATTAGAATGTGGGGCAGAAGTTTGTGGTTATAGGAGGGTGGGTGCAGGAGGAAAAAGGAGTGATTTGTGGAATGAAGTAAAGGGTGTGATAAAAGAGAAAAAGGTAGCTTATGAGAGGTACTTACAAAGCAGAAGTGTTATAAGAAGAGTAGAGTATATGGAGAGTAAAAGAAAGGTGAAGAGAGTCGTGAGAGTGCACAAAAGGAGAGTGGATGATAGAGTGGGAGAGGCACTGTCAAGGAATTTTAATGAAAATAAGAAAAAAATTTGGAGCGAGTTAAAGAAGTTAAGAAAGCCTAGGGAACAAATGAATTTATCAGTTAAAAACAGAGAACATAAGAACATAAGAACGATGGAACACTGCAGAAGGCCTACTGGGAGTTAGTAGATGGGGAGATGGAGGTTTTGGGTAGATGGCGATAATATTTTGAGGAACTTTTAAATGTCGACAAAGAAAGGGAGGCGGTAATTTCATGCACTTGTCAGGGAGGTGTACCATCTTTTAGGAGTGAAGAAGAGCAGGATGCGAGTGTGGGGGAGGTACGTGAGGCATTACGTAGAATGAAAGGGGGTAAACAGCTGGAACTGACGGGATCATGAGAGAAATGTTAAAAGCAGGGGAGGACAGTGTTGGAGTGGTTGGCATTTTTGTTTAATAAATGTATGAAAGAGGGGAAGGTGCCTAGGGATTGGCAGAGAGCGTGTATAGTCCCTTTATATAAAGGGAAAGGGGACAAAAGAGATTGTAAAAATTATAGAGGAACAAGTTTACTGAGTATACCAGGAAAAGTGTATGGTAGGGTTACTAGTGAAAGAATTAGAGGTAAGACAGAATGCAGAATTGCAGATGAGCAAGGAGGTTTTAGAGTGGGTAGGGGATGTGTAGATCACGTGTTTACATTGAAGCATATATGTGAGCAGTATTTAGGTAAAGGTAGGGAAGTTTTATTGCATTTATGGATTTAGAAAAGGCATATGATAGAGTGGATAGGGGAGCAATGTGGCAGATGTTGCAAGTATATGGAATATACTTAATCCAACAAACTACTGTCATTTCGCCCTACATCATATCTTGTATACTTATTTATCCTCTTTTTCTTAAAATATGTATTACCTATAACTAAACCCCTTTCTATACAAAGTTCAATCAAAGGGCTCCCATTATCATTTACACCTGGCACCCCAAACTTACCTACCACACCCTCTCTAAAAGTTTCTCCTACTTTAGCATTCAGGTCCCCTACCACAATTACTCTCTCACTTGGTTCAAAGGCTCCTATACATTCACTTAACATCTCCCAAAATCTCTCTCTCTCCTCTACATTCCTCTCTTCTCCAGGTGCATACACGCTTATTATGACCCACTTTTCGCATCCAACCTTTACTTTAATCCACATAATTCTTGAATTTACACATTCATATTCTCTTTTCTCCTTCCATAACTGATCATTTAACATTACTGCTACCCCTTCCTTTGCTCTAACTCTCTCAGATACTCCAGATTTAATCCCATTTATTTCCCCCCACTGAAACTCCCCTACCCCCTTCAGCTTTGTTTCGCTTAGGGCCAGGACATCCAACTTCTTTTCATTCATAACATCACATATATTGTGTATTTTTATACGTGTATACTTCTAAACTGTTGTATTCTAAGCACCTCTGCAAAAACAGTCATTATGTGTGAGTGAGGTGAAAGTGTTGAATGATGATGAAATTATTTTCTTTTTGTGGATTTTCTTTCTCTTTGGGTCACCCTGCCTCAGTGGGAGATGGCCAATTTGTTGAAAAAAAAAAAAAACATATACAGGAAGGCCCTGCTTTACGGCGTTTCACTTTACGGCGTTCCGCTAATACGGACATTTCAAATTATGACCAAAACTCGCTATATGGCTCCCCCCACCTGACTTTCTAATACGGTCACCGTGCCCCACCCTGTTTGTTTACATTCTCCATGAGCTCAGTAAGCACCAAGTCTCTCCATTTTGTCTGAAAACTCCAAAATTTCAAATGTTTTTAAAAGTTATTTCATATTTTATATATACTCTGATAATTATAGTTATGTATACCTGTACCTAAATAAACTTACATACTGTGCTGGCATGCAGGTACACATTAAAATTGGTAAGTGTCTTATGTCTCCAGACGTCATATTAGTAATGATAATAATAATCATCGAGTCATTTAAATGTCGTATATTACGTTAATATACACATTTTCATTAATCCATCCATGATATTTTTTTCAAAATTATATAATAAACACGATGCATAACATATAAATAAGATAAATACACCCCACAGTAGAATAAATAAACATAAATGTGAGATGTGGTAGCATACGACTTGCACAAGTGACGCCATATTAGAAATGTTAATAATAATAATAACAATACTCACCGAGTCTCATTAAATGTCGTATATTACGGTAATATACACAATTTCATTAATCCATCCATGATATTTTTTTCAAAATTATATAATAAACACGATGCATAACATATAAATAAGATAAATACACCCCACAGTAGAATAAATAAACATAAATGTGAGATGTGGTAGCAGACGACTTGCACAAGTGACGCCATATTAGAAATAATAATAATAACAATACTCACCGAGTCTCATTAAATGTCGTATATTACGTTAATACAGTGGACCCCCGCATAACGATGGCATCACATAGCGATTTTTCCGCATAACGATTACTTTTATCGCAAAATTTTTGCCGCGCATACCGATTAAAAACCCGCTTACCGATTTTCGTCCGAGACGCGTCCAATGTGCCCTCAGCCAGCCTCACATGTGCCGCCCAGTCCCATTGTTTACCAG
Organism: Cherax quadricarinatus; assembly: GCF_038502225.1. NCBI lineage: Eukaryota > Metazoa > Arthropoda > Malacostraca > Decapoda > Parastacidae > Cherax > Cherax quadricarinatus. The sequence goes on from NC_091387.1 coordinate 9,831,941, forward strand.
CCAGCCTCCGCGGTAACATCCAAGCATACACTCGGAATATTTCGTATTATTACAGTATTTTCGGTGCTGTTTCTGGAAAATAAGTGACCATGGGCCCCAAGAAAGCTTCTAGTGCCAACCCTACACCTCAAAGGGTAAGAATTACTATAGAGATGAAGAAAGAGATAATTGATAAGTATGAAAGTGGAGTGCGTATAGCCGACCTAGTCAAGCTGTACAAGAAACCCCAATCAACCATCGCTACTATTGTGGGCACCAGAAAGACAATCAAGGAAGCTGTTCTTGCCAAAGGTTCAACTGTGTTTTCGAAACAAAGATCGCAAGTGATGGAAGATGTTGAGAGACTCTTATTGGTGTGGATAAATGAAAAACAGATAGCAGGAGATAGCATCTCTCAAGCGATCATATGTGAAAAGGCTAGGAAGTTGCATGAGGATTTAATTAAAAAAATGCCTGCAACTAGTGATGATGTGAGTGAATTTAAGGCCAGCAAAGGTTGGTTTGAGAGATTTAAGAAGCGTAGTGGCATCCATAGTGTGATAAGGCATGGTGAGGCTGCCAGTTCGGACCACAAAGCGGCTGAAAAATATGTGCAGGAATTCAAGGAGTACATAGAAACTGAAGGACTGAAACCTGAACAAGTGTTTAATTGTGATGAAACAGGCCTGTTCTGGAAGAAAATGCCAAGCAGGACCTACATTACTCAGGAGGAAAAGGCACTCCCAGGACATAAGCCTATGAAAGACAGGCTTACTTTGTTGATGTGTGCCAATGCTACTGGTGATTGCAAAGTGAAGCCTTTATTAGTGTATCACTCTGAAACTCCCAGAGCGTTCAGGCAAAAGAATGTCCTCAAGGATAATTTGTGTGTGCTGTGGAGGGCAAACAGTAAGGCATGGGTCACTAGGGAATTTTTCTATAACTGGTTACACCATGCATTTGCCCCCAATGTGAAAAATTACCTAACTGAAAAGAAATTAGAACTTAAGTGCCTCCTGGTGTTAGACAATGCCCCTGGTCATCCTACAGACGTGGCAGAGCGACTTTATGGGGACATGAGCTTCATTAAGGTGAAGTTTTTGCCTCCTAATACCACTCCTCTCCTGCAGCCCATGGACCAGCAGGTTATTTCCAACTTCAAGAAACTGTACACAAAAGCTCTGTTTGAAAGGTGCTTTGTAATGACCTCAGAAACTCAACTGACTCTAAGAGAGTTTTGGAGAGATCACTTTAATATCCTCAATTGTGTAAACCTTATAGGTAAGGCTTGGGAGGAAGTGACAAAGAGGACCTTGAACTCTGCTTGGAAGAAACTGTGGCCAGAATGTGTAGACAAAAGGGATTTTGAAGGGTTTGAGGCTAACCCTGAGAATCCTGTGCCAGTTGAGGAATCCACTGTGGCATTGGGAAAGTCCTTGGGGTTGGAGGTTAGTGGGGAGGATGTGGAAGAGTTGGTGGAGGAGGACAATGAAGAACTAACCACTGATGAGCTGATAGATCAACTTCAAGAGCAAGAGGCCAGACCTGAGGAAACTGGTTCAGAGGAGGGGAGAGAGAAATTGAAGAAGTTGCCTACTACAAAGATAAAGGAAATCTGTGCTAAGTGGCTTGAAGTGCAAACCTTCATGGATGAAAATCACCCTCACACAGCTATTGCAAGCCGTGCTGGTGATTATTACACTGACAATGTTGTGAAACACTTTAGGCAAGTCATAAAGGAACGAGAGGTACAGGCCACTATGGACAGATATCTTGTGCGAAAGAAGTCCAGTGACTCTGAAGCTGGCCCTAGTGGCATTAAAAGAAGAAGGGAAGTAACCCCAGAAAAGGACTTACTACCTCAAGTCCTAATGGAAGGGGATTCCCCTTCTAAACACTAACACACTCTCTCCCCTCCTCCCATCCCATCAATCATCACCAGATCTTCAATAAAAGTAAGTGTCATTTAATTGTGCATGCCTTTTTCAGTTTGTGTGTATTAAAATTAACATTTCATGTGGTAAAAAAAAATTTTTTTCATACTTTTGGGCGTCTTGCACGGATTAATTTTATTTCCATTATTTCTTATGGGGAAAATTCATTCGCATAACGATTATTTCGCATAACGATGAGCCCTCTTGCACGGATTAAAATCGTTAACCGGGGGTCCACTGTATACACATTTTCATTAATCCATCCATGATATTTTTTTCAAAATTATATAATAAACACGATACATAACATAAAAAGATGATAAATACACCCCACAATAGAATAAATAAACAAATATAAGATGTGGGAGCCACATAACTTGTACAAGTGATGGCAAGAATAACATTTTCTCTAATCTAACATAAGAGAAAATGTGTTACTGGGGGTAACTGTAGAAAATTATTCCTTTCGTATGTATGTAAGTTTATTCAGGTATACACAAATACAGTTACATAGATTATCATACATAACAACATACGTGTAGAGAACCTAGGATAACCCAAAAAAGTCAGTGTGACTTATTTCCATTGCCTTCACTCAGAGCTTCATTTCTTCTCAAAATGATGTTACATGAGAATGGGAGTGTTCTTCTTTATTAATTCTACCGTATCAATGTAGAGACAACCTGTACACAATGTAACTTGTACACAAACCAGACGTGTACACTTCGTTTGTTTACAAAACTTACGTTCGCCTGGTTTGTTTACATAACTCTGCGCCTGTCCCCTCTCATGTACTCATTCTTTCTCTCTCTCATTTATTCGTTTTATCTCATTTACTTACTCCTGACCCTACATTAAGACTACAAATATTTTAAGGTAAGTAATGAGTGAACTGTATATACATTTTATCGCTCTGGGATGCTTAAATATCATAGAATAGTATGTGTGGGTGGGGTGGCCTGGTATGGTAGCCTGGCTGACACCATACATACCACACTTGATTTCTTACAATAAATACTACTTGTCTCACCCTAGATTAAGACTATAAATATTTTAAGGTAAGTAATGAGTGCACTATGTGTGTATTATACTTTTTTATTGTTTTTTGATGCCTGGTTCTATTGCTAACTTAATATATGTTAGTGTAAACTTGTTATCTAGTGTTTGTATGCATTTATAAGTGGAAAAAAAGGGTGTTCCACTTTACGGCGGTTTCCGCTTTACGGCGGTAGCCTGGAACCTAACCTGCCGTATAAGTGGGGCCCTCCTGTATATATATATATATATATATACACCTACCATCCGACTTACGACCTGCTTGACTTATGACCACTCGACTTACGATCGTGTTTTTTATGCCAAATTTCTGGGAAATAAACAACTATTTGTGTTGTACTCAGCGTTTATCCTAAACCTTACAGTATAAAATACAGTACTAACAGCATAAAAAGTAAAGTAAAACATGAAATACCAAAATAAAACAATAAAATAGTCATTACAAAAATGTTTTGTTGATATTCAGTAGTAAAGTTCGACTTACGACCGGTTTCTTGGAACCGAACTCGGTTGTAAGTCGGATGGTTGGTGTATATATACACACACAACCCTCTGGGTTTTCTTCCATTTCCTTACTAGTTCTTGTTTATTTCTTATCTCCATGGGGAAGTGGAACAGAATTCTTCCTCTGTGAGCCATGCGTATCGTAAGAGGCAACTAAAATGCTGGGAGCAAGGGGCTAGTAACCCTTCTCCTGTATAAATTACTAAATTTAAAAAGAAACTTTCGTTTTTCTTTTTGGGCCACCCTGCCTTGGTGGGATATGTCCAGTTTGATGAAAGAAGACTCCATAGTCAATATATCCTGATGTACGTAGTGAATTTTTGGCAAATTTTACCCAATTTTTATTTTTAATTTTTTCCTTTTATTAATATTACCTTTGGCATTGTTACAAAGTGGGAGGAGGTTATAACAGGCAAATTAGAGTAGTGCTGGAGAAGTCGTATACAGTGTACAGTGGAACCTCAAAAATCGAACATATCACATATCGAACGTTTCGAAAATAGGACCATTATTTTGGACAGTGTCCCTATTATCGAACGCTCCCCTATTTTTGGACTGCCAGGTACGGGAGCTGTCTGCCGGCCGCTCTATCCGCGTCACCACGCTTTCGCCGTGAATAGTCTAGCTTTGTTTATGCTTGAGTGAACACTAACCTGCGCTCTCATTCACGCATTTTACGATTATTTCTTTGTGTTTAGTGCTTGTGGGACTGTGAAATAAGCTGCCATGGGCCCAAAGAAACTTGCTAGTGGTACCCCTGTGATAAAGAAAGTGAGAAACACCATAGATGTGAAGAAGGAAATAATACAGAAGTACGAGTGGTGTGAGACTTGTTGAGCTTGCCAGGATGTATGGGAAAAACAAGTCGACCATCGGTTCTATCCTGTCAAAGAAAGAACAAATCAAGGAAGCTGATGTTGCGAAAGGTGTTAATATAGGGAGTGGAGTGGATGAGGTGCCTTCTTCAAAGATTAAGGAGATTGGTGCCAAGTGGAATGATGTCCAAATGTTTGTGCAGAAGTACCACCCTGAGCAAGCTGAAACAAGCCATCTTTGCAACAAGTTCAGTGACAGAACCATGTCCCATTTTAGGGAAATGTTAAAGAGGCACCAGAAACAGAGGACTGGGGACAGTTATTTTGTGAGACAGGGGTCCAGTGACTCTCAAGCTGGTCCTAGTGGCATTAAAAGACAGAGAAGGGAAGTAACCCCAGAGAGGGCTTTACCTGAAGTCCTCAAGTCCTTCCAAACAATAACCCCAATTCCCTCTCTCCTCCTCCCTATCTTCCAGATGCCATCACCAATCTTCAATAAAGGTCAGTAAAAATGTTATTTTATATGTAAAACTATACATAATTAAAAACTATAATATTTGTTGTATGTAAAACTGTAATTAATCTCTATAAAATGTATTTTTTTGTGTGAATATTTTTGGGTTTCTGGAACGGATTAATTGTATTTCCATTATTTCTTATGGGAAATATTGCTTCGAATTTCAGACTTTTCGAATTTAGAACTAGCTCCTGGAACGGATTAAGTTCGATTTTTGAGGTACCACTGCAATTGCCCCCATATCTGCAGGGGATACATTCCAAGACCTACCGTGGATACCTGAAACTGTGGATAGTAGCAAACCCTATACTAATGTTATTTTTTGCTAACATACATATATACCTACAATAAAGTTTAATTGATAAATTATACAAAGTCTAGAATTAGCACTTTTTCACCGATGGGAAGCATTTCACGACATCTCTGAGGCTATGAAAAAACTGCCAGCATCACTAACTTGGCAGGTCTTGGAACTTATCCTGCAGATACAGAGGGACTACTGCATGTTGTGATGAATGGTTTGAAAAACCGACAAGTTGAAGATTGAGACACTTATGCAGCATATGGAAATCTTTATTCAGGAAACGTTTCGCCACACAGTGGCTTCATCAGTCCAATACAAAGAGGAAGGCGTAAGGAGAGGAGGAGAATGAGGTAATCAGTCCCTCAACCTGGAGTCGATGGACTGAACACATCGACTCCAGGTTGAGGGACTGATTACCTCATTCTCCTCCTCTCCTTACGCCTTCCTCTTTGTATTGGACTGATGAAGCCACTGTGTGGCGAAACGTTTCCTGAATAAAGATTTCCATATGCTGCATAAGTGTCTCAATCTTCGACTACTGCATGTTACTCCCCTCCTGTGAATGTGATTATTAGAGCTGCTGTATGAAAAATTTAAGATAAAAACAATGAATGTTTTTTCTATTAGTTTATCTGTATAATAATATCAAACTCTCCACGAGGAAGTGGAGAAGAATCCTTCCTCCGTAACCCAAGAGAGTTGTAAGAGGCGACTAACATGCCAGGAGCAAGATGCTAGTAACTCCTTCTCTTGTGTAAGCTATTAAATTTAAAAACAAAAACCTTCATTTTTCTTTTTGGATCACCCAGCCTCAGTGGGATAGGGCCTGTTTGTTTAAGAAAAAAAAAAACTTGACATTCCTTATTTTTCAGGTCGCCCTGCCTCGGTGAATGATGCCTGGTTACAAAAAAAAAAAAAAAAAAAAAAAAGTGCAAAACCCAAAAGAGTCACAGAGGAATGCAGGATGGGATGTGGTAAAGACTGATAATGTACCTTAAGGTCCAGAGTACTTACGTCAGCATCCAGCATTCTCTCTCTTTCTAGGTCAGATGACAGGGTCAATGCTGATTCTTCAGCAGGCGAAGGTGGGTTACCATCAAACCTGAAACATTTACTTAATTAAAAAAAAAATTACAGAGGTACCTCGGGATACGAACAGCTCAAAAGTCGAACAATTATGTAAGTGTATTTACGTAAGTGTATTTTTAAGTGTATTTTTGGGGATCTGAAACGGATTAATCTAATTTACATTATTCCTTATGGGAACAAATTCATTTGGTATCAGCACTTGAACAGCCTTCTGGAACGAAGTTCGTATCCCGAGGTACCACCGTATTTACAAATAAATGATAATACAGTATAAAAGTACATAGTAATGACAATCACCAGAGGTGTATAACTATCAACTATAATAATATAGCAGGTTGCACTAGTAAACTAGCAACTTTTAACATAAAAATGTTTAATCTGTATGGGCTGTATTTTAATTAAAAAATAAAAAATACTGCTACACCCGTATGTAGTACAGGTGCTCCCCGACTTAAAATAGGGCGACGTTCCGATGAACCCATCCTAAGTCAAATAAATATGATATGCTAAATAAGTAAATGAATAACTACTTATATATAACTGTTACTTAATCTTTAGTCCAAAGTTTGTCTGAAATATTTTGACAATACAAGGGAGCTCTTATAGAAACAGTATCGTGTCAAGATAAAACCATCCCCATTACTAAATTTATTAATGGTAATACTATTGTGTGTATGTTTTGAACTCACTATTATCTACCTTATTAATGATAAACTTTTTAATTACCTAACTTTTACTTCAATATGCAATAATGAACATTAAAATGCACCGTCCCATAACCTGTGTTATGGGACGGTAAACCATACCACGGTGGGGATAAAACCTGTAATCATAGTCATAAAACTCCAGACTGATGCAGGTTCTATCCCTGCCCATGGTATGGTTTGTTTGCAATCGTGCCATTACGATTTCGCGAGTCAGAATTAGGATTAGTCTGCCTGAAATGCCTAGGCATGTTAATGGCTTTCTTTGTGATTAATGTTTTGTAATATGTAAACCACACATTGTAAACTTTGCAAGGAAATAAACACATTCATTTTAATTTACTGTCACTGAACAAGTAAATAAACTAAATAACAGTACGTATTGGAAAGCAAGTAAAGTACAGTGGTACCTCGAATTTTGGCCTTAATTCATTCCAGAATGCTGTTCGAGTGCCATTACTGAACAAATCTGTTCCCACAAGGAATAATGTAAATTAGATTCGTCTGTTTCAGACCCCCAAAAACACTCACAAAAGCACTTACAAAAATACACTTACATAAGTGTTCGAGTTAGGAGCTGATCAAAATTCGAGGTACCACTGTAAATGAATATGTGCAAGTTATAGATTTGCTGTCTTCATGTTGGGTAATATTATCTTAAGTCTCATCATGAAAGTAACTGCTTTTGCACAATTGTAAAGTCGAAATATTTAAAGTTGAACCACTCGAAGTCGAGGGGCACCTGTAGTATTCAATAAATTATAACTATGTATTTATTACCAATGGGGGAAAAGGAAGCAGATACAGCTAGGTCTCGACTAATGTGAATAATAAATCCCGTGAATTGCAATCGCAACATTGAAATCATATGTAATTTTTGCGCATGATTTGAGTTTGGGAAAAAGCTAGCATTAATTGATTTCAGACTAATGAGAAATTTGGACTGTTCGAACTTGCACTAATCAAGATCTAGCTGTATACTGAATATTTACTTGTAGTAGTTGGACCCTTTCTTCAGTGCTATTTCTTTCTCAATCTCGACACACTGCTTTCTCAACTTTCTCTGCTTTTCGGAAAAATTTCCAGCGCAGGCAGCATTGTAAGCCATCTAAAACAAAAGATAAAATACTATAGACAAAAAGAACAAAAAGTCACAGTTGTGATGAATGGTTTGAAAAACCGACAAGTTGAAGATTGAGACACTTATGCAGCATATGGGAATCTTTATTCGGGAAACGTTTCGCCACACAGTGGCTTCATCAGTCCAATACAAAGAGGAAGGCGTAAGGAGAGGAGGAGTATGAGGTAATCAGTCCCTCAGCCTGGAGTCGATGTGTTCAGTCCATCAATCTTGTAGAATGTACATTCTACAAGATTGATGGACTGAACACATCGACTCCAGGCTGAGGGACTGATTACCTCATAATCCTCCTCTCCTTATGCCTTCCTCTTTGTATTGGACTGATGAAGCCACTGTGTGGTGAAACGTTTCCTGAATAAAGATTCCCATATGCTGCATAAGTGTCTCAATCTTCAAAAAGTCACAGTACCACAACTGGAAAAATACACAAATAACCCGCATACATATACAGTGGACCCCCGCTTAACGATCACCTCCAAATGCGACCAATTATGTAAGTGTATTTATGTAAGTGCGTTTGTACGTGTATGTTTGGGGGTCTGAAATGGACTAATCTACTTCACAATATTCCTTATGGGAAAAAATTCGGTCAGTACTGGCACCTGAACATACTTCTGGAGTGAAAAAAGTTCGTTAACCGGGGGTCCACTGTACTAGCTTTCTTTCCTTCCTGTGTTATTATGAGACAAGTTGATGGTTCAAGTCAGACCATAATGTCATTGTCTCTCTTTCCTATGTGTGGGTTATCTGTGAAGGGCAGTGAATTACCACAATAGAATAAATGAAGGGTTAATAAATATAGCACCTAGCTGAATATTTAATAAATTATGTAAGTGAATTATGAATGTAAGAAGCCAAAAGTCATAGCTCTATTCACGTACCTATAAATATACTATAGTGAATGTTCGATTTTAATTCTGAGCTGATTCAACGGATGTTGGAAATTGTGGATATCTTCTGGGTCAAGTGATTCACAAACAACTGACAAATTTTGTTGGTTGCATAATTATCAACTATTGTTACAATCACAATAAAATAATCTCATCTCTATCCACAACAAAGAATTTACCTCAAGATGGAAACATTTTCAAACATATTAAGATCTCGACTATAAATAATAGCAATACTGTGAACTGCAAACTCGAACACCCACCACCATGTAAAACAAAAAATTACCTTCTTTGCATGCAACATTTTTTCTAATTCTTGTAGAGTGCGAGATGACAGCGACCGAATGCTTTTACCAGAGTGAGGCGAGGCAGATGATACTTCAGGAGAATATGCAGAACCTCCACTATGTGATGAAACATCTGATATATTAGTTGGTGAACTTGGGCTGTCACAGTCACCTGAAGCATACTGAAGTAAATATTGAAATTCAGATGTATATACGCATGTGCTAAACAAGAAAAACACTTACGTAATTATTGTATTATTAAATTTTTTTTTTTTACCACCATGGCCATCTCCCATTGAGGTAGGGTGACCTGAAAAACAAACACTTTCACCATCATTTACACTATCACTGTCTTACCAAGGGTGTACAGATACTACAGTTTAGATGTCACTCTAAACAGCAAGTATCCTAAACCCCTCCTTTAGAGTGCAAGTACTGTACTTCCCACCTCCAGGACTCAAGTCTGGCTAACTGGTTTCCCCAAATCCCTTCACAAAATAATACCCTGCTCACACTCCAACAGCTAGTCAAGTTATAAAAACCATTTGTTTCCACTCACACTTAACACACTCACATACTACTATTAAATATTATTACTACAGTGGGACCTCTGTTTTCGTTTACCCTGGTTTTAGATGACTGTTTTCGTCAAAATTTTGTCCCACCTTTCGCTAATCACCTTGATTTTCATCGGTCTGCCGTACCGAACTTGTCCACCTGCCCGTGCCCACACAAAGCCTCCCTCACGATCTGAGTCAGTCTGGCTTTGTTTCTCATTGAGTGAGCATTACCCTGTGTGTTTATCTGAAAATTCGTAATACACCTACCATCCAACTTACGACCTAGTTCGGTTCCGAGAAACCGGTCCCAAGTCGAAATGGTTGTAAGTCAAACTTTACTACTGAATATCAACATTGCATTTTTGTAATGACTTTATTTTATTGTTTTATTTTGGTATTTTATGCTTTACTTTACTTTTTATGCTGTTAATACTGTATTTTATTCTGTAAGATTTAGGATAAACACTGTGTACAACACAAACACTTATTTCCAAGAAATTTGGAATAAAAAAGCACGGTCGTAAGTAGAGTCGTCGTAAGTCGAGCAGGTCGAAAGTCGGATGGTAGATGTAATCCACTGTTTTTTGTGCTTGTTTATTGAGTGTAACTGCTAAATAAGCCACCTTGGGGGCCAAAGAAAGTTCTGAGTGCCAGCCCTTTGATAAAGAAGGCGAGAAATTGTGGCCAGAATGTGTCCAAGAGAAGGATTTTGAAGGGTTTGAAGCTGACCCTGACAACCCTACGCCTGTTATGGAATCTACTGTGGTTTTGGGAAAGTCCATGGGGTTGGAAGCGAGTGGCCAGGATGTGGAAGAGTTGGTGTATGACCACAGGGAAGAGCTAACCACTGAAGAGCTGCAACACCTTCAACTGGAACAGCAACAGATCACAGCTGAGGAAATTGCTTCAGAGGAAGAGGAAGAGAGAGAGAGAGAGAGAGGAGAAGGTGCCTTCTTCAGTGATTAAGGACAGTTGTGCAAAGTGGAGCAAGTTGCAAAGTTTTGTGGAGAAATATCACCCTAACAAAGCTGCTGCAAGCTGTGTCTGCAACATGTTCAATGACAATGCCTTGTCCCATTTTAGGCAAATCTTGAAGAGAAGCCAGAAACAGACCTCTCTGGGTAGATTTTTTATGCGACAGGAGTCCAGTGCCAGTAAAAGACAAAGAAGGGAAGTAACCCTGGATAGGGACTTGATACCTAAAGTTCTTATGGAGGGGAATTCCCCTTCCAACCAATAACCTCTCCTCCGTCTCCCCTCCTCATGTCTTCCATACACCAACAAGAGTCTTCAATAACGGTAAAAGTGATATTAACCCTTTCAGAGTCCAAGGCCAAAATCTGAAGTGGTGCCCCAGTGTCCAAGAATTTTCAAACAAAAAATTTGTTATTTTTTCTTATGAAATCGTAGAGAATCTTTTTGTGAAGGTAATAAAACAAAAAGTACGAAATTTGATGGAAAATTGACGAAATTATGCTCTCGTGAATTTTGATGTGTCAGCGATATTTACGAATCGGCGATTTTGCCGACTTTGACTTCCATTTTAGGCCAATTACATTATTCCAGTCGACTAAATTCTTACCTATTTCACTAGTATTACTTCTATTCTATCGATTGAGCACAAGAAATCGCCAAGTCAACTGTTTCAACTACAAAATAAAGTGATTGGAAATTGTTAATTTGGCCAATTTAACACAAAGTTCAAAATATTCCAATTTCAAAATAGGGTCCAGAATAAACAGTGTAGGTATTCCTGGAACTAAACTAACATTTCCTCTGTTCATTAGTTACATTTTGAGGCTTTACAAATAAATTCCATTTTGATTTTTTATTCACATAATGAATTTTTATTCACACCAAAAAATAGAAGATTTACTGCTATGCAGTATTGTAATAATTGCATAAATATCATCACCACATTTGTGAATGTATATTAGACCCACCAGCTGGCGTGTATTAGACGTGTGAGGTCGTTTGTTTACTCCTAAACATCGGCAAAAATTTAACATTTGCGCTACTTTGATCTCAGTTTCAAGCCATTTCCAGTGCTAAAATCAATCAAAATCATCTCTATTTCTGTAATACGTCTTCCATTATATCAAATGAGACCAAGAAATAGCAAATACAACTATAAAAAACATACGAAAAAACACTGCAAAGTCGCTGTTTTAATCGAAAATCACAGTCTCAGTTTTTTTCTCTCATTATACACAGTGTGCTGCAGGATTTGTTTTATGTGGTGCACACATACCACATAGATGTATTCTCTCATATCTAGGCCAAAATTTACCACTCACAGTTTATCAGTGAGCTGAGCTCATGGCGTAGATCTACGGTTTGGACCCTGAACGTAAAGCCGTAGATCTACCGGACGGACCCTGAAAGGGTTAAATGTTTATTTATCCATTTCATTAGTCCTTTACATTTGTCATTGTTTTCTGTATGTAAATTTATAGTTTTAGGTAGTAGGTTGGTAAACAGCAACCGCCCAGGGAGGTACTACCGTCCTGTGGTAGTAGGTTGGTAGACAACCACCCAGGGAGGTACTACCGTCCTGCCAAGTGAGTGTAAAATGAAAGCCTGTAATTGTTTTACATGGTAGGATTGCTGGTGTCCTTTTTTTCTGTCTCATAAACATGCAAGATTTCAGGTACGTCTTGCTGCTACTACTTACACTTAGGTCACACTACACATACATGTACAAACATATACACACCCCTCTGGGTTTTCTTCTATTTTCTTATTAGTTCCTGTTTATTTCCTCTTATCTCCATGGGGAAGTGGAACAGAATTCTTCCTCAGTAAGCTGTGTGTGTTGTAAGAGGCAACTAAAATGCCGGGAGCAAGGGGCTAGTAACTCCTTCTCCTGTATAAATTACTAAATTTAAAAAGAGAAACTTACGTTTTTCTTTTCGGGCCACCCTGCCTCGGTGGGATACGGCCGGTTTGTTGGAAGAAGAAAAGAAAAATTTATAGTTATTCTCTATATGTGTTTTTTGTTCATACTTTTGGGTGTCTCAAACGGATTAATTGGATTTACATTATTTCTTATGGGAAATATTGCTTCAGTTTTCGTCAGACTTTCCGGAAAGAATTAACGACGAAACCCGAGGTTCCACTAATAATAAGAAAACTATAGAATAATAAGAAAATTATAGAATAAGAAAATATTATAACCTTTATATTATAATAATAAGGTAAAAGGACCCCAATGGAAATAAGTCACTGTCTGACTTTTTTGGGTTATCCTAGGTTCTCTACACATATGCTGCTATGTATGATAATTCTATGTAACTGTATTTGTGTATACCTGAATAAACTTACTTACACTGTATTACACTATTATTATTATTACTTTAGTCATGACAAATGTTAAATCAATAAAGTGAAGTCAAGCAGCAATGTACAGTACAGTAAAAAATCTCATCTTCACTATTTCTGTGTAAATTCACAATTTTTTTTTTTATTAACACACTGGCCGATTCCCACCAAGGCAGGGTGGCCCGAGAAAGAAAAAACTTTCACCATCATTCATTCCATCACTGTCTTGCCAGAAGGGTGCTTTACACTACAGTTTTTAAACTGCAACATTAACACCCCTCCTTCAGAGTGCAGGCACTGTACTTCCCATCTCCAGGACTCAAGTCCGGCCTGCCAGTTTCCCTGAATCCCTTCATAAATGTTACTTTGCTCACACTCCAACAGCACGTCAAGCATTAAAAACCATTTGTCTCCATTCACTCCTACCAAACACACTCATGCATGCCTGCTGGAAGTCCAAGCCCCACGCACGCAAAACCTCCTTCACCCCCTCCCTCCAGTAATTATTTTTAAATAACCCAACACACTCGTGCAAAATGTCAAAACATGAGAGAAGCTTACGACGACGTTTCGGTCCGAATTGGACCATTTACAAAGTCACAAGACATGCTCCAGATAACAAGAAGTGAGCCAGAGTGTATGACTTACTTTTCCATACACTGGCCATCTTCCATTAATCGATGATGAAAAAATACTACTCATTCAATTGCAGTGTTGACAGACGTGCAGAGATGCCACAATTCAAATGGTCCTACAATATGTAAAATCACCACCACTCTGTCAGAGTGCAGGCAATGTGCTTTCCACCTCCAGGACTCAAGTCTGGCCAACACAGGACATGCTATACATGGGCCAGTAGGCCTGCTGCAGTGTTCCTCCTTTCTTATGTTCTTGTGTAACAGATTTCTAAATCCTTTCATAAATGTTATCTTTCTCACACCCCAACAGCACATCAAATCTCTAAAACCATATTCTCCACTCAGTCTAATCTAACACTTTTTTTAACACGTCAGCCGTCTCCCACCAAGGCAGGGTGACCCAAAAAAAGAAACACTTTTACCATCATTCACACACAATCATTGTCTTTGTAGAGGTGCCAGATATGACAGTTTAAACGTCACTGCTAATAGCCAATATCCCAAACCCTTCCTTTAAAGTGTACGCATTGTACTTCCCAGGACTTCCTTTAAGACTCGAGTCTGGCTAAATAGTTATACCTCTGAAGTACCTTTGAAGAGTTTCAAGTTTCTCTACTCTCTGAGCCCGACCATGGGTCAGGCTCATTTCCCTGAATCCCTTCACAAAATATTATCCTGCTCACACTCCAACTGCTCGTCAGGTTCCAAAAACCATTCATCTCCATTCACTCCTATCTAACATGCTTGTCACATGTCCAAGCCCCCTTCAACAAAACCTTTTACCCCCCTATCCTTTCCTAGGATGCACACATAATGGATGCACATCCCCCTACCATCTAAAACCTCTCCCACACCCTCTTCCTCCAACCCATCCTGTGACAACTCCTACCCCTACTTTCTTATACACTGCATTTATATTACTGCGTTGTCATCCTACATGCTCAGTCCTCTGAAAATACGCAACAACCCCTTTTCTGTCTTCTAGATAATGTAACTTCACACAGTCTCCATGGGCAAATGGAACAGAATTCTTCCTCCGTAAGCCTATGCGTGTCGTAAGAGGCGATTAACCTGCCAGGAGCAAGGGACTAGTAACCCCTTCTCCAGAATATATTACTAAATCTGAAAGAAAATTTTGTTTGTCCTTCTGGACCACCCTGCTTTGGTGGGATACGGCCAGTTTGTTGAAAGAACAACAACAACAACTCCGCACCATCTTCTAATTTCTAAGCTCTGAATTTTTTGCATAATATTCACGCCACACACTGCTCTCAAACATGACATCTCTACTGCCTCCAGATTCCTCTTTACTGCAATGTTTAAAACCAATGCCTTAAATCCATATTGAAGAACAACACAAGGAGCACTGAGAAGGGCTACTGGCCTATGCTAGGCAAATAATATATCTCATGATATACTTGATAAACTTCTTTAACACAATGGTTGTCTCCCACTGAGGTAGGGTGACCAAAAGAAGAAACACTTTTACCATTATTCACTCAATCACTGTTTTCCCAAAGGCACACCAATACTACAAATGCAAAAAAATATTTACCTTCTCTGATTCCTGTATGGGGCAAGCAGATGAAGACAGAGCACTCTTATTGGAGGTGAGTGAAGTAGACAGCATTCCATGTCTTGAACCTCCACTAAGTGATGAAATATTTGATAAATTACCCAAGGAATCATGGCTGCTATGGTCACTCTGAAAACAATAAAATCTTGAAAAATATATAGTACAAAATATATACAATATACAGAAGGGGCCTATTTGCATGGCTCTTAGGTTCCAAGCTAGGGATAAAAAAAAAAAAAAATATACAGTACATATAATACTTACCTTAACCCCCTTAACTGTCCAAATGTTTATATATGTTCTTACTGTTAGCACTCCAAAAGTAGGTTGAAGTTTTATTTTTCCTGCCTCCAAATTTGACATGATAGGCCTAGGCTGTACAGAATGGTTAAAAAAATCTGAGACCACTTAGTACCTTGTGGAAGCACCAGTTCAATTGAGTGCCAGCTAGAACAAATAGCGTGGCAAACACCAAGGATTCACTGATGTCATGTCGTATTAACACTCCCCTTTTAAGAGGATAGTGATGATGACCTTGAGTTTAGTGGCTCTGAGATGGATGTGGCCACAAGTGGTTGAGGAAATATCAAAAACCTTGATGATAACCCATGTGCAACATCCTTTCAATTTTGATACCACTGGTAGTCTCATCATTTCAGAATGTCCTATAACCTATGCCCTAGGTGAAGAGAAACGATTCTGTAACATGAAATACGTGTTCAGCAAGCCAGCTGGGTGGGTTTGGCTAGCTCTATCTCTGTCTTTTTGTCTGAAAGCTGCTCATAAATTTATTTAGGTACAGGTACATGTGAGTGAAGTTATCTTACAGTTTAAATTATGTAGGATAACCCAAAAAAGCCAGACAAAGTGATATTCTGTGCTTGTTGTTACGAGGCATAAGCATGACTGGCAAGTAACATGCATTTCCACTTGTTCAGACGTGATGATTCTGCAACGTGTGTAATACCTGTTGGTTCATGAGTGGCTCTCTCTGAGACAGAGAGAGACAGGCAGACAAAAAGAGAGAGATGTTTATGCGAGACAGTGAGAACAAATACAAAAAAATATGCCAGTCCCTTCAATAATTCTATACAAATAATTTATTTCTTTAATACAGTATACAGGTAATGTAGTTTACATGTAATAAATTATTGTTAGGCACAAAAGAAAGCAACTAGCATGCAGTGCATTTCGAAAAGACTAATACAGTGGACCCCCACATAACGATTACCTCCGAATGCGACCAATTATGTAAGTGTATTTATTTAAGTGCGTTTGTACGTGTATGTTTGGGAGTCTGAAATGGACTAATCTACTTCACAATATTTCTTATGGGAACAAATTCGGTCAGTACTGGCACCTGAACATACTTCTGGAGTGAAAAAATATCGTTAACCGGGGGTCCACTGTACTAATGCTTAAAGACTACTTGAGAACTAGACATAGGGTATTAAGTAGGAGGTTTTAAATGTACAAAAGAGAGAGGCAGCTAAGTGAACAACAGGAGAATTTTAAGTATGCATTAACCCTTTTGGGATCAGTCCTGTAGTTCTACGCCATGAGCTCAGCTCGCTCTGATAACCTGTGAGCGGTAAATTTGGGCCTAGATATGAGAGAATGGGTCTATGCATTAAGTGTGCACAATAAAAAATTCCTGCAGCAAGCAGTGCACGAGAAAATAAAACTGCAACAGTCTTTTTGGTTTGAAACAGCAACATTGCGATTTATTTTCGTAATTTTTTATGACTGCATTCTTGGTTTCTTGGTCTCTTTTTAGAGAGGATTTTAATTGGTTTTTGGACTAAAAGTATCTTGAAATTGAGCTCAAATTAGCAAAAATGTTCGATCTTTGCCAATAATCCAGAGAACACAAATGATGTCACTTGTCCAACATGCGTCCAACTGGCCAGTCTAATACGCATTTAGGAATGCAATGATATTATTTATACAATTATTACAATAATGCAGTAGTCTGCATAACAGTATATCTTCTATTTTGTGTGTGAATTAAAATTCAAAATGGAAATCAAGTGGAATATAAGAGTATCCTGGAGATGTGACTAATGAACAGAGAAAATATTTTAGTAGCAGGAATGTCTGCATTGTTTACTCTGGACCGTTTTGAAAGTGGCATTTCTTGAATTTTGTGTGAAACTGGCCATATTACCAATTTCTGATGACTTTATTGGGTAGTTGCAATTTATAAATGGGCAGTTTCTTGTACTCAGTCAACAGTACAGAAGGAATACTAGGAAAATTGCTATGAGTTTGGTCGACTGGAACAGTGGAATTGGCCAAAAATAGGGCTCAAAGTTGGCAAAATCACCAATGTGTAAATATAGCCAAACACGCTAACTTTGCAAGAGTATAACTTCCTAAATTTTCTATCAAATTTCATACTTTTGGGTTCAATACCTTTGGAAAAACATTATCATTTTGTAAGATTTTTATTTTTTTAAAGTCTTTGACCCTGAGAGCAAGTTTGAGATCAGGGATCATGACCCTGAAAGGGTCAATACTTCAAACTGGTTCAGTGATCTTCAGTTAAACAGGATTTCTTAAGCAGTTTCAGTTTATGTGATGACTGAAAGAGAGAAAGTTAGTTTCAATATTTTGAGACAGAAACCTCTGAGCAAACCCTGAATTGTTGTCTTCAGGAAGACAAACTTAGGCACTAGTACAGGCAGGCTCCACCTTAAGGATTTAATATCTGATTATTTTAGAATGTGTAATTACAATTTTGATTTACTAAGTACAAAGAAAGCCACTATCATGCCAGGGCATCTCGGGCAGACTAAACCTAATACTTAACAGACTACAGTGGTACCTCGGGATACGAACAGCTTAAAACTCAAACAATTATGCAAGTGTATTTATGCAAGACCTAGGTAGTAGGTTGGTAGATAGCAACCACCCAGGGTGGTACTGCCATCCTGTGGTAGTAGGTTGGTAGACAGCAACCACCCAGGGAGGTACTACCATCCTGTGGTAGTAGGTTGGTAGATAGCAACCACTCAGGGTGGTACTGCCATCCTGTGGTAGTAGGTTGGTAGACAGCAACCACCCAGGGAGGTACTACCATCCTGTGGTAGTAGGTTGGTAGACAACAACCACCCAGGGAGGTACTACCATCCTGTGGTAGTAGGCTGGTAAACAGCAACTGCCCAAGGAGGTACTACCATTCTGTGGTAGTAGGATGGTCCACAGCAACCACCCAGGGAGGTACTAACATCCTGTGGTAGTAGGTTTGTAGACAACCACCCAGGGAGGTACTACCATCCTGTGGTAGTAGGTTGGTAGACAGCAACCACCCAGGGAGGTACTACCATCCTGTGGTAGTAGGTTGGTAGACAGCAACCACCCAGGGAGGTACTACCATCCTGTGGTAGTAGGTTGGTAAACAGCAACCACCCAGGGAGGTACTACCATCCTGTGGCAGTAGGTTGGTAGACAGCAACCACCCAGGGAGGTACTACCATCCTGTGGTAGTAGGTTGGTAGACAGCAACCACCCAGGGAGGTACTACTGTCCTGCCAAGCGAGTGTAAAACAAAATCCTGTAATTGTTTTACATGATGGTAGGATTGCTGGTGTCCTTTTTTCTGTCTCATAAACATGCAAGATTTCAGGTACGTCTTGCTACTTCTACTTACACTTAGGTCACACTACACATACATGTACAAGCATATATATACATGCCCCTCTGGGTTTTCTTCTATTTTCTTTCTAGTTCTTGTTCTTGTTTATTTCCTCTTATCTCCATGGGGAAGTGGAACAGAATTCTTCCTCCGTAAGACATGCATGTTGTAAGAGACGACTAAAACGCCGGGAGCAAGGGGCTAGTAATCCCTTCTTCTGTATAGATTACTTAATTTAAAAAGGGAAACTTTCGTTTTTCTTTTTGGGCCACCCCGCCTTGGTGGGATACAGCCGGTTTGTTGAAAGAAAAAGAAGATTTATGCAAGTGCTTTTGTTTGTGCAATTTTGGAGGTCTGAAACGGATTAATCTGATTTACATTATTCCTTATGGGAACAAATTCGTTCGGTATCAGCACTCGAACAGCCTTCTGGAACGAAAAAAATTTGTATCGCAAGGTACCACTGTACAGTCGTACCTAATATTAGGCATATATATCATAGCTGGTTTGAATTTACAACGTTCCACTAATGCAGCAGTTTTTAATTATACCCATTCTTCAGTTATTCAGACTTCCTACAATAAATATATACATCACTCACTATAAGCTAAGGAAGACAATATTTTAAGGTTAGTAATGTTTGTACTGGACGTATATGCACTTAAGGCCTAGATAAAAAGATAAAGATTATATTTCTTTGTAAAGGTTACAATGTGTAATTACAAGTTTGATTTGCTAAGTACAAAGAAAGCCACTACCATGCCGGGACATTTTGGGCAGACTAATCCTAGTACGTACATAATAACTATAAATCTAGAGAAGTGGCTAACTTGTCTTAAAATCTTTATTAATCTTAATACTAATGCAAGGTAGTCCATTGCTCATTTAATATATGATCGTGTAAACATGTTATCAGGTTATTATAAGCATCTGAAAGTGACAATAAGCTATGATTCACTTTACAGCAATTTTTGCTTTACAATAGCAGCCCAGAACCTAACCTGCTGTATAAGTGGGACCTCCCTGCATCACCCTTGAACCAGTACCCTGAAAACACATGCCTCTGAAACTTTTATATGAAGTATACACCTACCATCCGACCGACGACCGAGTTCGGTTCCGAGAAACCAGTCCTAAGTCAAAATGGTCGCAAGTCGAACTTTACTACTGAATATCAACAAAACATTTTTGTAATGACTATTTTATTGTTTTATTTTGGTATTTCATGTTTTACTTTACTTTTTATGTTGTTAGTACTGTATTTTATACTGTAAGGTTTAGGATAAACACTGTGTACAACACAAATAGTTGTTTATTTCCCAGAAATTTGGCATAAAAAACACGGTCCTAAGTCGAGCAGGTCGCAAGTCGGATGGTAGGTGTAATTAGTAGGAAGATAATGCAAAGCTATTAATTTAGACCACATTTTTTGAGCGCTCTTCTACTCTCAGTCCGGCCTTGGGTCAGGCTTGCATGATCAACCAAGCTGTTACTGCCAGTGGCTCACTGGCTCACATATCCAACATAGCCCGATTGATCTGGCACCTGGCAGAGGTACATGTCCAATTTCCTCCTGAAAATCTCTACCCTTATTCAAGCAGTGATAATATCTTGTAGTAGACTGTTCACAGTCTGCAACGAAGGATATTGATCATATATCTCTTATTGCACCCATTATGCCCTTGTTTTTCAATGGGTTTATTTTACACATTATCTTTCAACATACAAGATTGTTCAACAGTCTCCCACCAGCCATAAGGGGAATTACCAATAGACCCGTGGTTGCTTTCAAGATGGAGCTGGACAGATAAGTCAGTGCCGGATCAGACGGGCTGTGGTTCGTATGTTAGACCACTTGCAGCCAGCATTAACAGCCTGGTTGATCAGGCCCTGATCCACCAGGAGGTCTGGTCATGGACCTGGCCACGGGGGTGTTGATCCCAGGAATACCTTCCAAGCAGACTCCAGGAAGGTAGGCAGGTATCTCACCAAGACAGGGTGGCCCAAAAAGAAAAACGAACGTTTATCCTTTTAAATTTAGTAATGTATACAGGAGTAGGGGTTACAGGCTCTGGTGGCCTGGTGGTTAACGCTCTGGCTTCACACGGTGAGGGCCTGGGTTCGATTCCCAGCCAGAGTAGAAACATTGGACGTGTTTCTTTCCACCTGTTGTCTATGTTCCCCATCAGTAAAATGGGTACCTGGGTGTTAGTCGACTGGTGTGGGTCGCATCCTGGGTGTTAGTGGACTGGTGTGGGTGGCATCCTGGGTGTTAGTGGACTGGTGTGGGTCGCATCCTGGGTGTTAGTGGACTGGTGTGGGTGGCATCCTGGGTGTTAGTCGACTGGTGTGGGTCGCATCCTGGGTGTTAGTGGACTGGTGTGGGTCGCATCCTGGGTGTTAGTGGACTGGTGTGGGTGGCATCCTGGGTGTTAGTGGACTGGTGTGGGTGGCATCCTGGGTGTTAGTCGACTGGTGTGGGTCGCATCCTGGGTGTTAGTGGACTGGTGTGGGTCGCATCCTGGGTGTTAGTGGACTGGTGTGGGTGGCATCCTGGGTGTTAGTGGACTGGTGTGGGTGGCATCCTGGGTGTTAGTGGACTGGTGTGGGTCGCATCCTGGGACACTGACCTAAGGAGGCCTGGTCACAGACCGGGCCGCGGGGGCGTTGACCACCGGAACTCTCTCCAGGTAAACTCTCCAGGTAAACTAGCCTCTTGCACATCCTCCTTTTAAATTGGTTTATTTTTAACCCATAAACGGTCCAAGCAGATCTACGTTCACACGTGTAGTGCTACAAAAGTAGATCTACGTTTTTTTACATATTTTCAAATGTAACAAAAAAAAAAAAAAAGTAGATCCAAGTTTTTTTTACACATTTTCAAATGTAAAAAAACAAAAAGATCTACTTTTTTTACATACATTCAAATGTTGAAAAAACGTAAATACAGTGGACCCCCGCTTAACGATCACCTCCCAATGCGACCAATTATGTAAGTGTATTTATGTAAGTGCGTTTGTACGTGTATGTTTGGGGGTCTGAAATGGACTAATCTACTTCACAATATTCCTTATGGGAACAAATTCAGTCAGTACTGGCACCTGAACATACTTCTGGAGTGAAAAAATATCGTTAACCGGGGGTCCACTGTATATACATTTGGACCGTTTATGGGTTAAACATCCTCTAATCTCTCTCACTCCAATGTGTTATGATGTTGGAGTTCGCTCTGTTAGCTACTATTACTGTGTGTTCCATTTGTAAGAAAATTGAAAATTCACTTGCCTACTTTCTGCATTATACCTAATGCTCTCAATGTGAGCGCCTTCTCTCCATACCTGGAGTATAACCGGAGAGGGCTTCGGGGGTCAATGCCCCAGCGGCCCAGCCTATGACCGGGTCTCATGGTAGACCAGGGCCTGATCAACCAGGCTGTTACTGCTGGCTCCACACAAACCAATGTATGAACCACAGCATGGTTGGTCAGGTACTGACTTTAGGTGCATGACTGCATTTGTCAAACATTTAAGAAATATGCATAGTCCACATCTGTACTTGCACAGGTTTCGCAAAGGCATTTGACAAATGTGATAATTGAGTGATTGTACATAAACTGAGGGCATTAGAAATAATGAGGAAAAAACAGTCAAATGCATTTTCAATTTTCTGAATAGTAGAATAGTAGAACAAAAATAGTAGTTAACAGAGCAAAATCCAGTATTAGCAAAGTAAAAAGTTCAGTGTGAGGGAAAAGTTCAACAGATAGGAGTATCGAGCAAGTACAGTGGACCCCCAGTTAACGATATTTTTTCATTCCAGAAGTATGTTCAGGTGCCAGTACTGACCGAATTTGTTCCCATAAGGAATATTGTGAAGTAGATTAGTCCATTTCAGACCCCCAAACATACACGTACAAACGCACTTACATAAATACACTTACATAATTGGTTGCATTGGGAGGTGATCGTTATGCGGGGGTCCACTGTATATGGTAACAATAGTTTGATTGCCGGCTACTTGTTAAGGTAGGGTAAGTCTAGCTCCTGCTATCCCCCCCTTCTTCCCCCCCCCACCCTGAAAGTGATAGTTTGATTGCCGGCTGCTTGTTAAGGTAGGGTCAGCCTAGCTCCCGCTATCCCTTCCCCTCCCTCTTCCCTCCCCGAAAGGTGACGTGTGGGGCTCTGGTCAAACAGTAATCACTCAACTCACAGCTCCCAGCACTACTGTAAGTACACGCCTGCTCATATTTTAGTGGACTTATTGGTTGAAAGCTTCACTTTTGACCAATAATAAACTTAGTCCCTTCAGCCTTGATCTCTCACAAATATTTTAATAATCACCACATCTTTTAGGTATTGTACTTATCATGGAGAGTGATTTCTTAAGCAGTGGGTAACCTGTCTCTCTTTACAGCTTGGAATGACAGATTGGGTCACCTGCCAACCAACGAGAAGAATTGAAGGAGACGGACTAACGTTTTATCTACTTACCTGTGTACATGTATGCAGTAGCAGGACATAACCCCTCATCATAGCAGTGGTAACGAACCTGCTTTCCTGTCATCTGGACTGATTATTCACGGCTATACTCTGTGAAGAACGAGCCGTTGGGTTGTCACCAACACCTGCGACACCCCCCCCCCCACCTATCATCAGCAACGGCTACGATTTCTACAAGACTGTGTCAACCTCCACCAGACACCCCATTATCACACACACACATAATTTTTGCTTTAATAAATAATAAAGTGTTTATCTTTGTGAATTATTATTTCTTTTTCTATTCATTAATTTTCCTGAGGAGGAGCCAGCCTTGGTAATACTGTCTGAAGTTGTTACAGGGCTGAGTAAGCCTTCACAAGTGGCGACCTTGCCAGGATCAACTCTACTCAATCAAGATTCAACTCCATCTCGAATCTACCATTGGAACTTCAACGCTGCATACCACAGATGGTTACCACCAGCCATGAGTAATCATTCTCTATGGTAGGACTACAGTACAGGTATTTAAAAGATTTGGTGATTGTTATAGTCTCAATTTATTGTAAGTCAGGTCAAGGCAGGAATACTAGTTAATTCTGCCACCTATTTTTGTGTGAGCTTGAAACACTTTGGAGGATTAGACTCTAGGGACCCAAGATTTTCTAGTGACAATTTGTTTCATTGAGCTCTTTATTATATCAAGGGAACTGTCGTAGGGCACTCTTGATTTGTTGGCGAGAAGATTGGATGGTCAAGGGACCCCATTCTACTTACTGTTTGCTCGGAGACGGCATAGAACCCTTCCTTTTAATTAATACATATTGTTTAATTGAAGCAGGGATCGAGCCCTCTGGTTTATTTACAGTTTGAGCGAAAGCAGGAATTGAACCCTCCGTTTTCTTTAATACCCGTTTCATTTCCCCTGATAGTTTAAGTTATTCTTGCAAGTATGGAGGAATACCAGTTTTGGATGAATGCTGGAAGTAAGTTAGGAATAACAGGAAAAAATTTAGAATCTTTCATTAGTGCTAAAATCCAGGAAAAAATTGCAAAGGAGAGAGAGAATCGAAAGAGAAGAGAATAAGGAGAGAGAAAGAATAGAGAGAGAGAACCAAGAAAGACAGTTAGAAAGAGAGAGAGAAGACAAAAAGGAGCGTGATAGACTTGATCGTGAGGAGAGAGTTAGAGTACGTGAGAAACAAGTTAAATTAAGAGAACTTGAGGAAAGAGCCAAGGATAGAGAAGTTGAGGAAAGCGCTAGAGAATGTGAGGAAAGAGCTAGAGAACATGAATTGAGAGAGAGGGAAAAGGATCGCAAGCTCGAAAAAGCTCGCCTTGAATAAGAGTATAAAAAGTTAACTCTTACACAACAACAATTAGAGGAAGGAGTAATTGAACATCATGCAGCTAGTGCACATATTCCAACACCTAATTTACCTCCCTTCACAGAGGGTGAAGACATTACTTCATACATTATCAGGTTTGAAAATACCGCTACCCTCTGTGAATGGCCTGCTGACACCTGGGCTACCAGGTTAGGAATGTTATTTTCTGGAACAGCTTTGAATATCTATGCAACTTTGTTGCAGGATATCATATGTAATTATAACCTACTGAAGAAGGCAATCCTTAAAGCATATCAAAAAACCACTAATTCTTACAGGAAAGATTTCAGGTATGCCACCTTACAGCCTGGCCAGAATTTTCAGCAGTTACAGGTAACACTCTTTCGTTTGCTCGACTTTTGGATAGTGTGTTCAGGAACTGATCACAGTTATGAATCTCTTAGAGACTTCATGGTTGCTGACCAGTTCCTGACAGCTCTTCCTCACCAGATACGAACATTCATTAGAGAACGTAACCTGATTAAAGCTGAGGAAGTTGCTGAGGCCGCTGACTTGTATGCTGAGGCTCACAATTCCTATAAAGACCTAAAGACAAGGGCAAGGGTTCACCAGATCTTAAGAAATCAAAGCCTCTACTGGAAAGTAAAATGACTTCTTTTATTCCCGTTTGTCATTTATGTGGTGTTAAGGGACATAAACGTCCAGATTGTCCTTCTAAGAAGGTCCAAAAAGTTGGAAGATGTTTTAAAGACTGTAATGACCAAGCATCCTTCTGTTCAGGAACAGTTAATGAACTTAATGTATCTACCATTTTACGAGACACTGGATGCACATGTATAGTCATTTCTGATAAGCTGTTCCCTAATCTTAAAGAAACTCATTCCTCTGCTATACTTTCAGACTACTTGGGCCGTACAGACACTTTTCCTACCATCCGTTGTTACATTAGGTCTAAATGGTTCACAGGTTGGTCTGAAGCTGTACTAGCTCCCATCACTTCTTGCTCTGTAATAATAGGTAATGTACAAGGTGCCATTCTTCCTTCTGAGGTTGACTTTTCATCACCAAAGATGGACATAAGCTTTTCAGATCCTCTTCCTGTAGAGTCAGAGAAGCCCCTTGAAAGTTCAGATGAGACAATGTCTCGTGAGATTCATGTGAGATTAAAAACCAGAGATGCTACTCTCGAAAGTGAGGTAGTAGGATCACCGGTTCACTTGTTAGATGAAAGTGAAGATATCGCCTACGATACTATAAATGTCTTGACTAAGGCTCAGACCAAAGCCCAGGCTTCTCCTTCTGTCCATCCTTTGATTTTCCCTGACTTTAGTCCTTTAGATATATCGAAGGACTCCTTTGTCAATTTACAACGTAATTGCCCTTCTCTTCAGAATTGCCATAATGCCGCTAAACAAAATCAAGCTATCCAAAGGAAAAACTTTTCATATAAATTTGAATATATAAAAGGCATCTTGTACAAGTCAGTATTCAAATTAAATTCAGATGAGATAGACTATTCCATCTTAGTTCTTCCAAGTCAATGCAGTGAGACTGTTCTTAAAATGGCTCATGACCTGCCAGTGGCAGGACATTTCTCGCATCGTAAAACCTTAAATAAAATTAGGGAAACCTATTTTTGGCCAAAAATGTCCTCAGATATCACTACCTATTGTAGATCGTGTAAAGTTTGCCAACTGTCATCCTCCCGAGGTACCCGGCGAGTACCTATGGTCAAAATGCCAGTCTTCACGGTACCCTTTGAAAGAGTAGCTATTGACATCGTTGGTCCTTTATCACCACTTTCATCTGGGGGACATATATATTAACATTAGTTGATTATGCTTCGAGTTTTCCTGAAGCCGTACCCTTAGACAACAACTACTACAGAGGTGGCTGAAGCCCTTTTGTCCATCTTCTCCAGAGTGGGCATCCCTAGAGAAATTTTGTCTGACCGTGGGACACAATTCACATCTGACTTAATGCAACATCTCTACCAACTTCTGGGAGTGAAGCCTCTCTTCACCACACCCTTACATCCCAGCTGTAATGGGAGGATTGAGCGCCAGCATTCGATTCTCAAGTTCATTTTAAGGAAACTTTGCTCCCTTAAACCTAAGGAGTGGCATCGTTACCTACCCTGTGCTTTGTTTGCCATGAGGGAAGTTCCCAGTGACTCTTTGGGGTTTTCACCTTTTGAACTTCTCTATGGTAGACAGGCCAGAGGTCCACTGTCCATCCTTCATGACTTATGGACTAATGAGGAGGTAAATGCTGAGGTTCAGTCTTCTTACCAGTTTCTCCTTGACCTTAGATCCAAACTTGAGGAGACCTCTGACATAGTTTCGAAAAACTTAAACTTGTCAGTGGACCAGTACAAAACCTATTTTGATTCCAAAAGTCAGAGGAGAAGTTTTAAAGTAGGGGATGAAGTTCTGGTACTTTTGCCTATCAAGTCAAATAAATTATGATTAGCATGGAAAGGTCCATATAAAGTATTAAAAATTTGTGGGAAGGTTGATTACCTCATAGAAGTCAAGGGGAAACCTAAGCTCTATCATATAAACATCCTTAAGAAATATTACCGAAGAAATTTGGTTAACTGCCTTAATAACTTTGACTTAGTTTTTCCTCACGAACTTGATAAGACAACTGAAGAATGTAAGGTGTGCGTAATTGACACCTCTAATTTAGACTATGATGAAGAACTATATGACTTGGTGACTCTTGACCACTCGGACGCAACCAACATTAATATTAATGAATCTTTGGATGACCATAAGAGACATGAACTACTGCAATGTGTGAGTAACTTCTCAGACGTCTTTACTGATATTCCAGGTGTTACCTCCACGGTAGTCCATAAGATTGACTTAGTGACGGACAATCCTATCAAACGGAAATTATACCCAGTTCCAGTTCACCTTAGGGATGCATTTGACCGAGAGGTAGACAAATTATTAAAACTAAAGATCATTGAACCTTCAGTATCTGCGTATTGTTCACCAGTAGTCGTGGTAAAGAAGGAGGATAATTCATATAGACTTGCTATTGACTTCAGAGGCCTTAATGCTATAACTCGGTGGGATGCTGAGCCTATGCCCTTAATAGATAGCGATCTACACAAATTTTATGACTTCCTTCTTTTCAGAGATTGATATTGCGCAGGCATATCATCAAGTAATGTTAGATCCTTCTTCTAAGCAGTACACCGCTTTTCCTACACACCAAGGACTGATGCAGTATAGAACTATGCCCTTCGGTTTGGTAACTGCCTGTGCTACCTACATGAGACTGATGAGAAAGGTTTTGGGTAATATGCCAAATGTTTCAGTTTATTTTGATAACATTTACGTAATGACATCCACGTGGGGCGAACATATCCAAACATTAACATCAGTTTTACATAGGTTACGCTTACATGGCCTCACTGCCAAGCCGAAGAAATGCTTCCTTGGGTATAACAAGATTAGATATTTTTGACTGATACTTTCTAATAACTCTTTGAAGCTTCTCCCCAGTAAGATCAAAGCTTTATTAGAATTTAAATTCCCCAAAACCAAGAAACTCATGCGTAGCTTTCTTGGTTCTGTAAATTTTTATGCACGGTTTATCCCGAACCTTACTGATCTTACAGGCATCTTATCCGACTTCCTTAAAAAGTCTGTGAAGGAACCTCTTGAACTTTCCGACGTAGCTTGGGAAAAGTTTAACTCTTTCAGGGTCCAAGGCCCAAATCTGGAGTCACGCACCAGTGTCCAAGAATTTTCAAAAAAAAAAATTGTTATTTTTTCTTATGAAACCGTAGAGAATCTCTTTGTGAAGGTAATAAAACAAAAAGTACGAAATTTGGTGGAAAATTGACGAAATTATGCTCTCGCGAATTTTGATGTGTCAGCGATATTTACGAATCAGCGATTTTGCCGACTTTGACTCCCATTTTAGGCCAATTACATTATTTCAATCAACCAAATTCTTAGCTATTTCACTAGTATTACTTTTATTCTATCGATTGAGCACAAGAAATCGCCAAGTCAACTGTTTCAACTACAAAATAAAGTGATCGGAAATTGTTAATTTGGCCAATTTAACACAAAGTTCAAAATATTCCAATTTCAAAATAGGGTCCAGAATGAACAATGTAGGCATTCCTGGCACTAAACTAACATTTCCTCTGTTCATTAGTTATGTTTTGAGGCTTTACAAATAAATTCCATTTTGATTTTTTATTCACATAATGAATTTTTATTCACACCAAAAAATAGAAGATTTACTGTTATGCAATACTGTAATAATTATATAAATATCATCACCATATTTGTGAATGTATATTAGACCCACCAGCTGACGTGTATTAGACGTGTGAGGTCGTTTACTCTTGAATATCGGCAAAAATTTAACATTTCTGCTACTTTGAGCTCAGTTTCAAGCCATTTCCAGTGCTAAAACCAATCAAAATCATCTCTATTTCTGTAATATGTCTTCCATTCTATCAAATGAGACCAAGAAATCGCAAATACAACTATAAAAAACATACGAAAAAACACTGCAAAGTTGCTGTTTTAATAGAAAAATCACGATTTCATTTTTTTTCTCTAATTATACACAGTGTGCTGCAGGATCTGTTTTATGTGGTGCACACATACCACATAGATGTATTCTCTCATATCTAGGCCCAAATGTACCACTCACAGTTTATCAGAGTGAGCTGAGCTCATGGCGTAGATCTACGGTTTGGACCCTGAACGTAAAGCCGTAGATCTACGGGACGGACCCTGAAAGGGTTAATGAGATTAAAAATATCTTCTCGAAAGACCCTATACTTAAGATTCCAGATATTTCTAAAACATTTTGTTTAAGAACTGATGCCTCCAATACTGGCTTAGGTGCGGTGTTACTACAATACCATGATGGTACTCCCTTCCCTGTATGCTTCCTAAGCCGGAAACTCCTTCCCACAGAAATGAGATACTCTACCATAGAAAAGAAATGTTTGGCCCTTGTGTGGGGTATCTCTAAGCTTAAATTTTATTTACTGGGAAAAGAATTCATTTTAGAAACAGATCACAAACCTTTGATATACCTAGAAACTTTTAAGGGAACCAACAGTCGCCTCTTGAGGTGGACATTGGCTCTCCAAGCTTTTAAGTTCCATATTGTGTATATCAATGGTTCATCCAATTATTTCTCTGACTGGTTAAGTCGTGACAGTCAGTAGAAGATTTGTTGCCTTACGCGACTTCCACATGTTAAAACTTTTTCCTCGCCTATTCTTCTTATACTCCTTGACTATAAGTCTTGGTATGGGGGAGTGTGAGGGAAAAGTTCAACAGATAGGAGTATCGAGCAAGTATATGGTAACAATAGTTTGATTGCCGGCTACTTGTTAAGGTAGGGGAAGTCTAGCTCCCGCTATCCCCTCCCCTTCCCCCCCAGAAAGGCGACGTGTGGGGCTCCGGTCAAACAGTAATCACTCGACTCACAGCTCCCAGCACTACTGTAAGTACACGCCTGCTCATATTTTTGTGGACTTATTGGTTGAAAGCTTCACTTTTGACCAATAATAAACTTAGTCCCTTCAGCCTTGATCTCTCATAAATATTTTAATAATCGCCACATCTTTTAGGTATTGTACTTATCATGGAGAGTGATTTCTTAAGCAGTGGGTAACCTGTCTTTCTTTACAGCTTGGAATGACAGATTGGGTCACCTGCCAACCAACGAGAAGAATTGAAGGAGACGGACTAACGTTTTATCTACTTACCCGTGTACATGTATGCAGTAGCAGGACATAACCCCTCATCATAGCAGTGGTAATGAACCTGCTTTCCTGTCATCTGGACTGATTATTCACGGCTATACTCTGTGAAGAACGAGCCGTTGGGTTGTCACCAACACCTGCGACCCCTTCCCCCATATCATCAGCAACGGGTACGATTTCTACAAGACGGTGTCAACCAACCTCCACCAGACACCCCATTATCACTAACTATATATATATATATATATATATATATATATATATATATTTTATTTTTTTTCAACAAGTCGGCCATCTCCCACCGAGGCAGGGTGACCCAAAAAAGAAAGAAAATCCCCAAAAAGAAAATACTTTCATCATCATTCAACACTTTCACCACACTCGCACATTATCACTGTTTTTGCAGAGGTGCTCAGAATACAACAGTTTAGAAGCATACACATATAAAGATACACAACATATCCCTCCAAACTGCCAATATCCCAAACCCCTCCTTTAAAGTGCAGGCATTGTACTTCCCATTTCCAGGACTCAAGTCCGACTATGTGAAAATAACCGGTTTCCCTGAATCCCTTCACTAAATATTACCCTGCTCACACTCCAACAGATCGTCAGGTCCCAAGTACCATTCGTCTCCATTCACTTCTATCTAACATGCTCACGCACGCTTGCTGGAAGTCCAAGCCCCTTGCCCACAAAACCTCCTTTACCCCCTCTTTCCAACCCTTTCGAGGACGACCCCTACCCCGCCTTCCTTCCCCTATAGATTTATATACTTTCCAAGTCATTCTACTTTGATCCATTCTCTCTAAATCACCAAACCACCTCAACAACCCCTCTTCTGCCCTCTGACTAATACTTTTATTAACTCCACACCTTTTCCTAATTTCCACACTACGAATTTTCTGCAACCGTCTCCTCGCTGCTGCAT
The DNA here is from genome assembly GCF_038502225.1 of Cherax quadricarinatus. Lineage (NCBI taxonomy): Eukaryota > Metazoa > Arthropoda > Malacostraca > Decapoda > Parastacidae > Cherax > Cherax quadricarinatus. The sequence continues at coordinate 9,863,409 of NC_091387.1, forward strand.
TTACCACCCAAGCTTCACACCCATATAAGAGTGTTGGTACTACTATACTTTCATACATTCCCTTCTTTGCCTCCATAGATAACGTTTTTTAACTCCACATATACCTCAACGCACCACTCACCTTTTTTCCCCTCATGAATTCTATGATTAACCTCATCCTTCATAAATCCATCCACCGACACATCAACTCCCAAGTATCTGAAAACATTCACTTCTTCCATACTCCTCCTCCCCAATTTGATATCCAATTTTTCTTTATCTAAATCATTTGACACCCTCATCACCTTACTCTTTTCTATGTTCACTTTCAACCTTTACACACATTCCCAAACTCATCCACTAACCTTTACAATTTTTCTTAAGAATCTCCCATAAGCACAGTATCATCAGCAAAAATTAACTGTCAATTCCCATTTTGAATTTGATACCCCAAAATATAATCCCACCCCTCTCCCAAACACCCTAGCATTTACTTTCTTTACAACCACATCTATAAATATATTAAACAACCATTGTGACATTACACATCCCTGTCTAAGACCAACTTTTACCGGGAAGTAGTCTCCCTCTCTTCTACACACCCTAACCTGAGCCTCACTATCCTCATAAAAACTCTTTACAGCATTTAATAACTTACCACCTATTCCATATACTTGCAACATCTGCCACATTGCTCCTCTATCCACTATCATATGCCTTTTCTAAATCCATAAATGCAATAAAAACTTCCCTACCTTTATCTAAATACTGTTCACATATATGCTTCAATGTAAACACTTGATCTACACATCCCCTACCCACTCTGAAACCTCCTTGCTCATCCGCAATCCTACATTCTGTCTTACCTCTAATTCTTTCAATTATAACCCTACCATACACTTTTCCTGGTATACTCAGTAAACTTATTCCTCTATAATTTTTACAATCTCTTTTGTCCCCTTTCCCTTTATATAAAGGGACTATACATGCTCTCTGCCAATCCCTAGGTACCTTCCCCTCTTTCATACATTTATTAAACAAAAGTACCAACCACTCCAACACTATATCCCCCCCTGCTTTTAACATTTCTGTCATGATCCCATCAGTTCCAGCTGCTTTACCCCCTTTCATTTTACGTAATGCCTCACGTACCTCCCCCACACTTACATTCTGCTCTTCTTCACTCCTAAAAGAGGGTATACCTCCCTGACCAGTGCATGAAATTACTGCCTCTGTTTCTTCCTTAACATTTAAAAGTTCCTAAAAATATTCTCGCCATCTACCTAATACCTCCATCTCCCCATCTACTACCTCCCCTACTCTGTTTTTAACTGACAAATCCATACTTTCCCTAGGCTTTCTTAACTTGTTTAACTCATTCCAAAATTTTTTCTTATTTTCATTAAAATTTCTTGACAGTGCCTCTCCCACTCTTTCATCTGCTCTCCTTTTGCACTCTCTCACCACTCTCATCTTTCTTTTACTCTCCATATACTCTGCTCTTCTTATAACACTTCTGCTTTGTAAAAACCTCTCATAAGCTACCTTTTTCTCTTTTAGCACACCCTTTACTTCATCATTCCACCAATCACTCCTCTTTCCTCCTGCCCCCACCCTCCTATAACCACAAACTTCTGCCCCACATTCTAATACTGCATTTTTAAAACTATTCCAACCCTCTTCAACCCCCCCACTACTCATCTTTGCACTAGCCCACCTTTCTGCCAATAGTCGCTTATATCTCACCCGAACTTCCTCCTCCCTTAGTTTATACACTTTCACCTCGCTCTTACCTGTTGTTGCCACCTTCCTCTTTTCCCATCTACCTCTTACTCTAACTGTAGCTACAACTAAATAATGATCCGATATATCAGTTGCCCCTCTATAAACATGTACATCCTGGAGCCTACCCATCAACCTTTTATCCACCAATACATAATCTAATAAACTACTTTCATTACGTGCTACATCATACCTTGTATATTTATTTATCCTCTTTTTCATAAAATATGTATTACTTATTACCAAATCTCTTTCTACACATAGCTCAATTAAAGGCTCCCCATTTACACTTACCCCTGGCACCCCAAATTTACCTACTACTCCCTCCATAACATTTTTACCCACTTTAGCAATGAAATCCCCAACCACCATTACTCTCACACTTGATTCAAAACTCCCCACGCATTCACTCAACATTTCCCAGAATCTCTCTCTCTCCTCTACACTTCTCTCTTCTCGTGGTGCATACACGCTTATTATAACCCACTTTTCACATCCAATCTTTATTTTACTCCACATAATCCTTGAATTAATACATCTATAGTCCCTCTTTTCCTGCCATAGCTTATCCTTCAACATTATTGCTACTCCTTCTTTAGCTCTAACTCTATTTGAAACCCCTGACCTAATCCCATTTATTCCTCTCCACTGAAACTCTCCCACCCCCTTCAGCTTTGTTTCACTTAAAGCCAGGACATCCAACTTCTCATTCATAACATCCACAATCATCTCTTTCTTATCATTTGCACAACGTCCACGCACATTCAGACTTCCCACTTTGACAATTTTCTTCTTATTCTTTTTAGTAATCTTTACAGGAAAAGGAGTTACTAGCCCATTGTTTCCGGCATTTTAGTTGACTTTTACAACATGCATGGCTTACGGAGGAAAGATTCTTATTCCACTTCCCCATGGATATAAAAGGAAAATTAATAAGACCAAGAACTATTAAGATAAAATCAAAGAAAACTCAGATGAGTGTGTATAAATAAACGTGTACATGTATGTGTGGTGTGACGTAAGTGTAAGTAGAAGTAGCAAGACGTACCTGTAATCTTGCATATTTATGAAACAGACAAAAGACATCAGCATATATATATATATATATATATATATATATATATATATATATATATAGTCCCTTTATATAAAGGGAAAGGGGACAAAAGAGACTGTAAAAATTATAGAGGAATAAGCTTACTGAGTATACCAGGAAAAGTGTACGGTAGGGTTATAATTGAAAGAATTAGAGGTAAGACAGAATGTAGGATTGCGGATGAGCAAGGAGGTTTTAGAGTGGGTAGGGGATGTGTAGATCAGGTGTTTACATTGAAGCATATATGTGAACAGTATTTAGATAAAGATAGGGAAGTTTTTATTGCATTTATGGATTTAGAAAAGGCATATGATAGAGTGGATAGAGGAGCAATGTGGCAGATGTTGCAAGTATATGGAATAGGTGGTAAGTTATTAAATGCTGTAAAGAGTTTTTATGAGGATAGTGAGGCTCAGGTTAGGGTGTGTAGAAGAGAGGGAGACTACTTCCCGGTAAAAGTAGGTCTTAGACAGGGATGTGTAATGTCACCATGGTTGTTTAATATATTTATAGATGGGGTTGTAAAGGAAGTAAATGCTAGGGTGTTTGGGAGAGGGGTGGGATTAAATTATGGGGAATCAAATTCAAAATGGGAATTGACACAGTTACTTTTTGCTGATGATACTGTGCTTATGGGAGATTCTAAAGAAAAATTGCAAAGGTTAGTGGATGAGTTTGGGAATGTGTGTAAAGGTAGAAAGTTGAAAGTGAACATAGAAAAGAGTAAGGTGATGAGGGTGTCAAATGATTTAGATAAAGAAAAATTGGATATCAAATTGAGGAGGAGGAGTATGGAAGAAGTGAATGTTTTCAGATACTTGGGAGTTGACGTGTCGGCGGATGGATTTATGAAGGATGAGGTTAATCATAGAATTGATGAGGGAAAAAAGGTGAGTGGTGCGTTGAGGTATATGTGGAGTCAAAAAACGTTATCTATGGAGGCAAAGAAGGGAATGTATGAAAGTATAGTAGTACCAACACTCTTATATGGGTGTGAAGCTTGGGTGGTAAATGCAGCAGCGAGGAGACGGTTGGAGGCAGCGGAGATGTCCTGTTTAAGGGCAATGTGTGGTGTAAATATTATGCAGAAAATTCGGAGTGTGGAAATTAGGAGAAGGTGTGGAGTTAATAAAAGTATTAGTCAGAGGGCAGAAGAGGGGTTGTTGAGGTGGTTTGGTCATTTAGAGAGAATGGATCAAAGTAGAATGACATGGAAAGCATATAAATCTATAGGGGAAGGAAGGAGGGGTAGGGGTCGTCCTCGAAAGGGTTGGAGAGAGGGGGTAAAGGAGGTTTTGTGGGTAAGGGGCTTGGACTTCCAGCAAGCGTGCGTGAGCGTGTTAGATAGGAGTGAATGGAGACGAATGGTACTTGGGACCTGACGATCTGTTGGAGTGTGAGCAGGGTAATATTTAGTGAAGGGATTCAGGGAAACCGGTTATTTTCATATAGTCGGACTTGAGTCCTGGAAATGGGAAGTACAATGCCGGCACTTTAAAGGAGGGGTTTGGGATATTGGCAGTTTGGAGGGATATGTTGTGTATCTTTATATGTTTATGCTTATAGACTGTTGTATTCTGAGCACCTCTGCAAAAACAGTGATAATGTGCGAGTGTGGTGAAAGTGTTGAATGATGATGAAAGTATTTTCTTTTTGGGGATTTTCTTTCTTTTTTGGGTCACCCTGCCTCGGTGGGAGACGGCCGACTTGTTGAAAAAAAAAAAAAAAAAAAAAAAAAAAAAAAATTATATATATATATATATATATATATAAATATATATATATATTTATATATATATATATATTTATATATATATATTTATATATATATATATATATATATATTTTTATATATATATATATATATATATATATATATATATATATATATATTTATTTTTTTTTTTTTTTTTTTTTTTTCAACAAGTCGGCCGTCTCCCACCGAGGCAGGGTGACCCAAAAAAGAAAGAAAATCCCCAAAAAGAAAATACTTTCATCATCATTCAACACTTTCACCACACTCGCACATTATCACTGTTTTTGCAGAGGTGCTCAGAATACAACAGTCTAGAAGCATAAACATATAAAGATACACAACATATCCCTCCAAACTGCCAATATCCCAAACCCCTCCTTTAAAGTGCAGGCATTGTACTTCCCATTTCCAGGACTCAAGTCCGACTATATGAAAATAACCGGTTTCCCTGAATCCCTTCACTAAATATTACCCTGCTCACACTCCAACAGATCGTCAGGTCCCAAGTACCATTCGTCTCCATTCACTCCTATCTAACACGCTCACGCACGCTTGCTGGAAGTCCAAGCCCCTTACCCACAAAACCTCCTTTACCCCCTCTCTCCAACCCTTTCGAGGACGACCCCTACCCCGCCTTCCTTCCCCTATAGATTTATATGCTTTCCATGTCATTCTACTGTGATCCATTCTCTCTAAATGACCAAACCACCTCAACAACCCCTCTTCTGCCCTCTGACTAATACTTTTATTAACTCCACACCTTCTCCTAATTTCCACACTCCGAATTTTC
>NC_091387.1:9871311-9903151 GCF_038502225.1 Cherax quadricarinatus
TAGCGTTGAGTTCAAATGTTATTTTTTCATTTCATTTTTCTTTCAAATAGGATATACCTTTCATGTTTCCTTGTTTTATGTTTACTTTAATAAATAATAGTGTTTATCTTTGTGAATTATTATTTCTTTTTCAACTCATTAATTTTTCTGAGGAGCGAGCCTTGGTAATACTGTCTGAAGTTGTTACAGGGCTGAGTAAGCCTTCACAGTCAGTACCCCAAGGTACTATTCTGGCACCTCTACTGTTTCTTGTCCTCATTGTGTGCATTCAACCCTTTCACATTCCAATCCTCTGAAATTAATTCTGCTCCCAGTGTTCACTTGAAAATTAATTCTGCTCCCAGTGTTCACTTGAAAATTAATACTGCTCCCAGTGTTCACTTGAAAATTAATACTGCTCCCAGTGTTCACTTGAAAATTAATACTGCTCCCAGTGTCCACTTGAAAATTAATACTGCTCCCAGTGTCCACTTGAAAATTAATACTGCTCCCAGTGTCCACTTGAAAATTAATACTGCTCCCAGTGTCCACTTGAAAATTAATACTGCTCCCAGTGTCCACTTGAAAATTAATACTGCTACCAGTGTCCACTTGAAAATGGTGAAGAACCTTTTTCTGATTTTCTGAAGGTGAAGACACCTAAAATATGAAATTTGATGGAATCTTTATGGAATTATGCAGGCACAAAGTGGTCAGGATGCAATTCATGCACTTGAGATTTTGCCCATTTTGAGTCTTATTTTAAATAAATTCTATTGCTACATTTGACCAAATTCTTTGCTGTTTTACTAATATGCTTTCCATTCTATCAACCGAGTACAAGAAACCACTCTATAAAGTGACCAGAATTCGGTAATTTGACCAATTTCACACAAAAGAGAAAATGCAATTTAAAAAATTAACAAATAACAAAAAAAGGCAGAATACCGTTACTGGAACGATACACAAATAACCCGCACATAAAAGAGAGAAGCTTACGACGAAGTTTCAGTTCGACTTGGACCATTTACAAAGTCACACAATAAGCAATGTAGATATTTCTGGGACTAAAAACAAAATTTCCTGTTTATTAATGACACCCCCAGACCTCTCCTATATTACACTTGCCTTCCAGTTTGAATTCATAATCAAAAAAATAGAAGAATTTCTCTATTGCCTAGATGATAAAATATAACAAGAAACAATTGGTCATGGTTAGCAGCATCCCAGTAAATGAATCAGACCTATTTAAAACCCATGAAAAACCAGGGGAGGAGGGAGCATTATCTGTCCTCAAAATAAAAATTGAACATTTCCATTACTTTGAGCCCAATTTCAAGATGTTTGCCGTCCCAAAGCCAACCAAATTCATCTTTCAGTAGTATGTCTGGCGTTCTATCAATGATACCAAGAAGCAGCCAATAAAATCATAAAAACCACCCTAGAAAGTATCTCAAATGTCGGTATTTGAAACCAAAGAGAGGGTCAGTTTTTCTTTTCCTTTGCATTGCATGGGGCAAGACATTTTTTATATTGTGCACTCACTGCACAGTCTCATTCTTTCATATTTAAGCCAAAATTTACCATTCACAGCTCATCTGAGTGAGCTGAGATCATGACATAGAACATAAGGGACAATGGCCTCAATGACATAGTTCTACATGATAGCCATTGAAAGGGTTAAACTGGAATGCTGCATTTATCCAGAACTGAGAAAACCTTCCATGACAAAACATACTGACACCATGTGGTAGCACTGTCATATTTGTAAACAATGAGCACTGATTCGAAGGCCAAACAGCCACATGAAATGTCAAGGCCTTTTGAAGGAGATCCTCCAATAGCAAACTAGTCAGCCCCCCCTCCCCCCCACAAAATCACGTAAGAGACAAACATATCTATTCCTGTCAACACATACAGGTGCTCCTAGGCTTATGAAAAGTAAACAAATAATTACAGAAACTAAATACCAGTATTGAAAAGTAAATACACAAATGAATACAAGTTACAGACTTGCCGCCTTTATGCTGGGTAATTATCTTAAATTTCCTCTCCAAATTAATTAATTTTGCATTATCGTGAAGTTGAAATATTGTAAATGAAGCCAACATAAGTCAAGGAGCACCTGTACTAATATCTAATTTAAAAGTGTATAATGTCAACTTATCAGCTCTGGTGGCCTGGTGGCTAACACTCTCGCTTCACACGGCGAGGGACTGGGTTCGATTCCCAGCCAGAGTAGAAACATTGGGCGTGTTTCTTTCCACCTGTTGTCTATGTTCCCCATCAGTAAAATGGGTACCAAGGTGTTAGTCGACTGGTGTGGGTCGCATCCTGGGACACTGACCTAATTTGCCCGAAATGCTGAGCATAACAAGGGGATTTCTATGCAGTAGTATGTCATTGTTGTCAGCTAGGCCTGTATACCATGTACATGTACTTGTAGTAAATAAAGATATTATTATTATTATAAATATTATTATTATTATTCTATAAAAAGCAACATCTGACAATAAGTACCTGTATGTTAAGCACACTTAAGTTGGCCAAAGCTTCTTCATAGTCGTTTATCTGTGCTATGATCTTGGCACCTTTATCCGGCAGCGCTGATAAGTTGGCCATGCGCAACACAAGCTGCAGGGAAGAGGACAAGAACGTGCACATAATACTTTGATAACTACATTTAATAAACAAGTTTTTTTCAATGAACTAGCAATATCCTACCAAGGCAGGGTGACCTAATAAGAAAAATACAAGTTTCTCTTTTTAAATTTAGTAATGTATACAGTAGAAGAGGTTACTATCACCTTGCTCCAAACAGTTTTTTTTTTTTTTTAACACATCAGCCATTTTCCACTGAAGCAGGGTGACCCAAAAAAGGAAGAAAAAGCTTTCATCATCATTCAACACTTTCACCATCACTCACACATAATCAATGTCTTTGCAGAGGCGCTCAGATACGACAGTTTAGAAGCATATATAAAGATACATGTAATACATAAAGCATAATCTCTCCAAACTACCAATATCCCAAACCATTCCTTTAAAGTGCAGGCATTGTACTTCCCATTTCCAGGACTCAAGTCTGGCTAACAGGTTTCCCTGAATCCCTTCACAAAATATTACCCTGCTCACACTCCAACAGCTCGTCAGGTCCCAAAAATCATTCGTCTCCATTCACTCCTATCTAAGATGCCCATGCATGCTTGCTGGAAGACCAAGCCCCCATGCCTGCAAACCTTTACCTCCTCCCTTCAACTTTTTCGGGGAGAACCCCTACCCAGGCTTCCTTCCCCTACAGATTTATACACTCTCCAAGTCATTCTACTTTGATTCATTCTCTCCAAATGGCCAAACCACCTCAACAACCCGTCTTCAGCCCTCTGACTAACACTTTTATTAACTCCACACCTCCTCCCAATTTCCACGCTACGAATTTTCTGCACAATATTTACACCACACATTGCCCTTAGACACAACACCTCCACTGCCTCCAGCCACCTCCTTGCTGCAGCATTTACAACCCAAGCTCCACACCCATATAAGAGTGTTGGTATTACTATACTCTTGTACATTCCCTTCTTTACCTCAATGGATGAAGTTCTTTGTCTCCACTAATACCTCAATGCACCAATCACCTTTCTTCCTTCATCAATTCTATGGTTACCCCTCATCCTTCACAAACCCATCTGCTGACAAGTCAACTCCCAAATACCTGAAAACATTCACTTCTTCCATACTCCCTCCAATGTGATATCCAATTTTTCTTTATCTAAATAGTTTGACACCCTCATCACCTTACTCTTATCTACGTTCACTTTCAACTTTCTACCTTTACACACCTTCCCAAACAAGTAAGTAACTTCATTTAAGCACAGGTACACAAATGTACAATTATCATACATAGTGTAAATTACCCACCAGGAAAACTCAAAAAAATCAAACTGACTTATTTCCATTGGGGTCCTTGTAATATCTCCTTATTTCAACCTTAAAATTTAAAACAGCCACTGAACAGATTACAATTATACAAAATAAACTATACTTCATATTATTATTATAATCAAAAAGAAGCGCTAAGCCACAAGGGCTATACAGCGCTACTATACTTCATAAAATTATAAAATACAGCCTCTCCTCACTTAGTGACGTACTCATTTACCGACGCCTCGGACTTACGACGGGCTCTCTGACCAGTATTTATACCTAAATAATGTATGTACAGTATATTAGAGCTGACTTCCTCTATTCGTTTATTTTTTTTTTTTCTTCAACAAGTCGACCGTCTCCCACCGAGGCAGGGTGACCCACCGAGGCAGGGTGACCCAAAAAAGAAAGAAAATCCCCAAAAAGAAAATACTTTCATCATCATTCAACACTTTCACCACACTAACACATTATCACTGTTTTTGCAGAGGTGCTCAGAATACAACAGTTCAGAAGCATATACATATAAAGATACACATCATATCCCTCCAAACTGCCAATATCCCAAACCCCTCCTTTAAAGTGCAGGCATTGTACTTCCCATTTCCAGGACTCAAGTCCGACTATATGAAAATAACCGGTTTCCCTGAATCCCTTCACTAAATTAATTTTTGTCATGATCCCATCAGTTCCAGCTGCATTACCCCCTTTCATTCTACGTAATGCCTCGCGTACCTCCCCCACACTTACATTCTGCTCTTCTTCACTCTTAAAAGATGGTATACCTCCCTGACCAGTGCATGAAATTACTGCCTCTCTTTCTTCCTTAACATTTAAAAGTTCCTCAAAATATTCTCGCCATCTACCTAATACCTCCCTCTCCCCATCTACTAACTCCCCTACTCTATTTTTAACTGACAAATCCATACTTTCCCTAGGCTTTCTTAACTTGTTTAACTCGCTCCAAAATTTTTTCTTATTTTCATTAAAATTTCTTGACAGTGCCTCTCCCACTATCATCTGCTCTCCTTTTGCACTCTCTCACCATTCTCTTCACCTTTCTTTTACTCTCCATATACTCTGCTCTTCTTATAACACTTCTGCTTTGTAAAAACCTCTCGTAAGCTACCTTTTTCTCTTTTATCACACCCTTTACTTCATCATTCCACCAATCACTTCTCTTTCCTCCTGCCCCCACCCTCCTATAACCACAAACTTCTGCCCCACATTCTAATACTGCATTTTTAAAACTATTCCAACCCTCTTCAACCCCCCTACTACTCATCTTTGCACTAGCCAACCTTTCTGCCAATAGTCGCTTATATCTCACCCGAACTTCCTCCTCCCTTAGTTTATACACTTTCACCTCCCTCTTACCTGTTGTTGCCACCTTCCTCTTTTCCCATCTACCTCTTACTCTAACTGTAGCTACAACTATGAACATTTAAAAGTATACCAGAATGGTGCAAAAGTGGCATTAAATCAATATCAAAGATGGCTGACAAACACACTACCTTTATAGTATGCTTCTCACTTAGCGACAAGTTTATTTAACGGCGTGATATTAGGAACGGAACTCAGTCGTTAAGCGAGGAGAGGCTGTATATAACATTACTAGTGAATGAGAGTATTGCTGTTAGTAAAAGAAAATATAGCAACTTTAAATTGAGGAAATGAAGCATGTAGAGTACAATAAAAGTATTAACAGTGCCTAAGGTCTAAACAGGAATTCTTAACACAATGTGAAGCATTTATAAGAAGAAAACATACCTTACTTTGTTGTAATTTGCGATTAATTTCAGATGCAGTCATTTTAGAAAGTGACTTGATAGATGAGCAGCTCCTTGCACTTGTGTTATTAATTGCTGAAGCCGAGTCTTCAAAGATAACGGTAGACTGATCTGCCCACACACAAGAGTCACTGAGTGCATTATTTGGAGAGTTTTGAGTATGGCTTGATGATGATGATGATGCACTTGGGGTTCGTTTTTTTATCTTGAATTTATGTCCGTATTTCTCGTGAGGCGAGAGCGATGCAGCTTTCTCTGGGAATGAAGAATGGACACTTTCCTCAGTGACATTTCCCTTTTCCTCTGGAATGGCAGGAGTTGGAGAAACACCTAAATTGTTTAGGTCTGGTAAAAGTTCTTCAGAGAATTCCTGTTGTGAGGAATGTACTATACTTTCACTTCCACTGTCAACGCAATCTTCATCCTCACTGTCAATGACATAAGTTTTCTTTCTCCGTGTACACTTGGGCAAAGCATCCCTGCTATTAGTACACTTCTCTACAACAATTTTAGGAACTCCTCGTGTCTGAGACTCGAGGCTGTTATCCACAGCATCATTTTCACTCTCACTGTCGATAACTAGCACCTTTTTCCTTGAGGATTTTATCAGAGGACTGTCAATTTCCTCTACTATATCTGTGGCATTTTCCCATGCTTTCTCACTCCACAATGAGCTTCTATTTTTCAACTTTTCCTTTTGATGTCCCAATTTATCAAACTGTTTGTCTTCAGCTTCTGAATCCGATATTAATTCACAGTCTGATTCAGTAGCACTTGCACTTTTTACCTCCTTTATCACAGGTATCGGACTTTCTACGTTGTCTTCATCATCAGACTGAATTAATGCACTTGATTTCCGCCAAGAGTTTAAAGGAGTCCTGCTGTCAAACGTTGGTGTGCTAGACATCAATCCAACTTTACTACTCTCATGTTCCTTCTGAGAGCTCTCTCCCCCTTTGGATATTGCCATTGCCTGGCTTAATCTTCTATGAGGAGAGCTCACAGAGTCTTCAGGAGACTCGGCAGATGATGTAGCTCTATCCAATTCATTTGGTTCGTAAACAGAAGACTCGGCTGACAAGAAATCATCATCAGATTCAATAACATTTGATCTTTTTCCAGCAGATTCTTGACCCTCCTCATCATCAGAGTCTGGAACACACACCACCTGAGCCTGACACCTAAAATGTAACAAACGAGTTATTAGTTGCAACGACAACATAAAAAATAATAGAACCAGCCAACTACAGCATGCCTGGCAGGCAACACTCTTGCCTCACACACGTGTCTGTGGTTTGATTTGCAGCCAGGTGGAAACATTGGGCATGTTTTCTTACACCTGTTGTCACTGTTCACCTAGCAAGCAAGTAGGTATACCTGGATATTAGTGGACTGGTGTGGGGTAACATCCTGGGGAACAAGACTGAAGGTCCCCAATGGAAATAAGACAGACAGTCCTCAATGATGCACTGATTTTCTTGGGTTATCCTGGATGGCTAACCCTATGGGGATAAAAAATTGAACAAAAATTGATCTCTATTTTAGGTGAACAAAATATTTAGACTGGTAGGTGTGTTGGCCTTCATTTTATTAACTTTTAAAATATGTTTGAAGGGTTTCTAGTTTCCCCACTTTCACAACCTGGACCAGGACCAGGCTTATCTGGCACTAACCTGGTCAAAAATGGCTGTTGCAGTTGGCAGCCCATTGGGCTCTGTCTCATGAACATTTAAGCAGACAAGTCAAGCTTACAAACATTCACTATACAAACCAAGGAACGGGTGTAGTTTGAACGGCGAGACAGTCGTAAAACTCCAGACAAGTGCATACGCCCACCAGTTCCCTAGTTTGTTTGCAATCGTGTTATTACAATTTCTTGAGCCATTCACTATACACTTAGGTTCACTATCCAGCATTTTTCTTAACAGTTCAGGTTCAATTTTCTTTCCACATTAGGAATACTGGTCTGATACCAGGCAGTCGGGGCAATGATCCCAGAACAGATACAGACATCTTATGGAATGTGTCATTCTCTTATTCTTTGCAAAACCAAATGTGGAAATGTGTTGCCAATGCCACTGTTTTCACTAGTTGGATAACAACACTATGATAGCGCCTCCCCTTCCTTCTTTAAAACACAGCTGAATATACAATATATTTTCATACAGAAAAGAAGGATGGGTACAGTTATGGCTACCTATAAAATAAAACATTAGATGGGTACAATTATGTTCATTTTTTTTTTTTTTATCAAACCAGCCATGACAGGGTGACCCAAAAAGGAAAACAAAAGTTTCTTTTTAAATTTAGTAATGTACACAGAAGAACGGTTACTAGCATCTTGCTCCCAGCACGTTAGTTGCCTCTTACGACACACACAGCTTACAGAGGAAGAATTCCATTCCACATCCCCATGGAGACAATTATGGTTACCTATAATAATGCAATAAATGCTATAATACAAAAATTGCTACCCACATCGTGAAGCCATTTAACCCTTTTACTGTTCATGTAGAGCACTGTGACTGAGGTCAGCATTGCTCTTGGAGAGCACTGTGACTGAGGTCAGTATCGTTCATGTCGAGCACTGTGACTGAGGTCAGTATTGATTATGTAGAGCTATAATAGTAGGTAGAAGGTTGGTAGACAGCAACCACCCAGGGAGGTACTACCGTCCTGCCAAGTGAGTGTAAAACGAAAGCCTGTGTTTGTTTTACATGATGGTAGGATTGCTGATGTCTTTTGTCTGTTTCATAAATATGTAAGATTACAGGTATGTCTTGCTACTTCTACTTACACTTAGGTCACACTACACATACATGTACTATTTATTTATACACACTCATCTGAGTTTTCTTTGATTTTATCTTAAAAGTTCTTTGTCTTATTACTTTTCCTTTTATATCCATGGGGAATTGGAATAAGAATCTTTCCTCCGTAAGCCATGCGTGTTGTAAAAGTCAACTAAAATGCCGGGAACAATGGGCTAGTAACCCCTTTTCCTGTAAAGATTACTAAAAAGAATAAGAAAATTGTCAAAGTGGGAAGTCTGAATGTGCGTGGATGTTGTGCAAATGATAAGAAAGAGATGATTGTGGATGTTATGAATGAGAAGTTGGATGTCCTGGCTTTAAGTGAAACAAAGCTGAAGGGGGTGGGAGAGTTTCAATGGAGAGGAATAAATGGGATTAGGTCAGGGGTTTCAAATAGAGTTAGAGCTAAAGGAGTAGCAATAATGTTGAAGGATAAGCTATGGCAGGAAAAGAGGGACTATAAATGTATTAATTCAAGGATTATGTGGAGTAAAATAAAGATTGGATGTGAAAAGTGGGTTATAATAAGCGTGTATGCACCAGGAGAAGAGAGAAGTGTCGAGGAGAGAGAGAGAGATTTTGGGAAATGTTGAGTGAATGCGTGGAGAGTTTTGAATCAAGTGTGAGAGTAATGGTGGTTGTGGATTTCAATGCTAAAGTGGGTAAAAATGTTATGGAGGGAGAAGTAGGTAAATTTGGGGTGCCAGGGGTAAATGTAAATGGGGAGCCTTTAATTGAGCTATGTGTAGAAAGAGATTTGGTAATAAGTAATACATAGACAGCAACCACCCAGGGAAGTACTACCGTCCTGCCAGATGACTGTGAAACAGAAACCTGTAACTGTTTTACATGATGGTAGGATTGCTGGTTTTCTTTTTCTGTCTCATAAACACGCTAAGATAACAGGGATATCTTGCTACTCCTACTTACACTTTGGTCACACTTCACAGACACGCACATGCATATATATATATACATACATCTAGGTTTTTCTCCTTTTTCTAAACCATACCCCCGACCGGGATTGAACCCGCGGTCATAGAGTCTCAAAACTCCAGCCCGTCGCGTTAGCCACTCCTTTTTCTAAATAGCTCTTGTTCTTTTTTATTTCTTCTATTGTCCATGGGGAAGTGGAAAAGAATCTTTCCTCCGTAAGCCATGCGTGTCGTATGAGGCGACTAAAATGCCGGGAGCAATGGGCTAGTAACCCCTTCTCCTGTATACATTTACTAAAAAAGAGAAGAAGAAAAACTTTATAAAACTGGGTTGCTTAAATGTGCGTGGATGTAGTGCGGATGACAAGAAACAGATGATTGCTGATGTTATGAATGAAAAGAAGTTGGATGTCCTGGCCCTAAGCGAAACAAAGCTGAAGGGGGTAGGAGAGTTTCAGTGGGGGGAAATAAATGGGATTAAATCTGGAGTATCTGAGAGAGTTAGAGCAAAGGAAGGGGTAGCAGTAATGTTAAATGATCAGTTATGGAAGGAGAAAAGAGAATATGAATGTGTAAATTCAAGAATTATGTGGATTAAAGTAAAGGTTGGATGCGAGAAGTGGGTCATAATAAGCGTGTATGCACCTGGAGAAGAGAGGAATGCAGAGGAGAGAGAGAGATTTTGGGAGATGTTAAGTGAATGTATAGGAGCCTTTGAACCAAATGAGAGAGTAATTGTGGTAGGGGACCTGAATGCTAAAGTAGGAGAAACTTTTAGAGAGGGTGTGGTAGGTAAGTTTGGGGTGCCAGGTGTAAATGATAATGGGAGCCCTTTGATTGAACTTTGTATAGAAAGGGGTTTAGTTATAGGTAATACATATTTTAAGAAAAAGAGGATAAATAAGTATACACGATATAATGTAGGGCGAAATGACAGTAGTTTGTTGGATTATGTATTGGTAGATAAAAGACTGTTGAGTAGACTTCAGGATGTACATGTTTATAGAGGGGCCACAGATATATCAGATCACTTTCTAGTTGTAGCTACACTGAGAGTAAAAGGTAGATGGGATACAAGGAGAATAGAAGCATCAGGGAAGAGAGAGGTGAAGGTTTATAAACTAAAAGAGGAGGCAGTTAGGGTAAGATATAAACAGCTATTGGAGGATAGATGGGCTAATGAGAGCATAGGCAATGGGGTCGAAGAGGTATGGGCTAGGTTTAAAAATGTAGTGTTAGAGTGTTCAGCAGAAGTTTGTGGTTACAGGAAAGTGGGTGCAGGAGGGAAGAGGAGCGATTGGTGGAATGATGATGTAAAGAGAGTAGTAAGGGAGAAAAAGTTAGCATATGAGAAGTTTTTACAAAGTAGAAGTGATGCAAGGAGGGAAGAGTATATGGAGAAAAAGAGAGAGGTTAAGAGAGTGGTGAAGCAATGTAAAAAGAGAGCAAATGAGAGAGTGGGTGAGATGTTATCAACAAATTTTGTTGAAAATAAGAAAAAGTTTTGGAGTGAGATTAACAAGTTAAGAAAGCCTAGAGAACAAATGGATTTGTCAGTTAAAAATAGGAGAGGAGAGTTATTAAATGGAGAGTTAGAGGTATTGGGAAGATGGAGGGAATATTTTGAGGAATTGTTAAATGTTGATGAAGATAGGGAAGCTGTGATTTCGTGTATAGGGCAAGGAGGAATAACATCTTGTAGGAGTGAGGAAGAGCCAGTTGTGAGTGTGGGGGAAGTTCGTGAGGCAGTAGGTAAAATGAAAGGGGGTAAGGCAGCCGGGATTGATGGGATAAAGATAGAAATGTTAAAAGCAGGTGGGGATATAGTTTTGGAGTGGTTGGTGCAATTATTTAATAAATGTATGGAAGAGGGTAAGGTACCTAGGGATTGGCAGAGAGCATGCATAGTTCCTTTGTATAAAGGCAAAGGGGATAAAAGAGAGTGCAAAAATTATAGGGGGATAAGTCTGTTGAGTGTACCTGGTAAGGTGTATGGTAGAGTTATAATTGAAAGAATTAAGAGTAAGACGGAGAATAGGATAGCAGATGAACAAGGAGGCTTTAGGAAAGGTAGGGGGTGTGTGGACCAGGTGTTTACAGTGAAACATATAAGTGAACAGTATTTAGATAAGGCTAAAGAGGTCTTTGTGGCATTTATGGATTTGGAAAAGGCGTATGACAGGGTGGATAGGGGGGCAATGTGGCAGATGTTGCAAGTGTATGGTGTAGGAGGTAGGTTACTGAAAGCAGTGAAGAGTTTTTACGAGGATAGTGAGGCTCAAGTTAGAGTATGTAGGAAAGAGGGAAATTTTTTCCCAGTAAAAGTAGGCCTTAGACAAGGATGTGTGATGTCACCGTGGTTGTTTAATATATTTATAGATGGGGTTGTAAGAGAAGTAAATGCGAGGGTCTTGGCAAGAGGCGTGGAGTTAAAAGATAAAGAATCACACACAAAGTGGGAGTTGTCACAGCTGCTCTTTGCTGATGACACTGTGCTCTTGGGAGATTCTGAAGAGAAGTTGCAGAGATTGGTGGATGAATTTGGTAGGGTGTGCAAAAGAAGAAAATTAAAGGTGAATACAGGAAAGAGTAAGGTTATGAGGATAACAAAAAGATTAGGTGATGAAAGATTGAATATCAGATTGGAGGGAGAGAGTATGGAGGAGGTGAACGTATTCAGATATTTGGGAGTGGACGTGTCAGCGGATGGGTCTATGAAAGATGAGGTGAATCATAGAATTGATGAGGGAAAAAGAGTGAGTGGTGCACTTAGGAGTCTGTGGAGACAAAGAACTTTGTCCTTGGAGGCAAAGAGGGGAATGTATGAGAGTATAGTTTTACCAACGCTCTTATATGGGTGTGAAGCGTGGGTGATGAATGTTGCAGCGAGGACAAGGCTGGAGGCAGTGGAGATGTCATGTCTGAGGGCAATGTGTGGTGTGAATATAATGCAGAGAATTCGTAGTTTGGAAGTTAGGAGGAGGTGCGGGATTACCAAAACTGTTGTCCAGAGGGCTGAGGAAGGGTTGTTGAGGTGGTTCGGACATGTAGAGAGAATGGAGCGAAACAGAATGACTTCAAGAGTGTATCAGTCTGTAGTGGAAGGAAGGCGGGGTAGGGGTCGGCCTAGGAAGGGTTGGAGGGAGGGGGTAAAGGAGGTTTTGTGTGCGAGGGGCTAGGACTTCCAGCAGGCATGCGTGAGCGTGTTTGATAGGAGTGAATGGAGACAAATGGTTTTTAATACTTGACGTGCTGTTGGAGTGTGAGCAAAGTAACATTTATGAAGGGATTCAGGGAAACCGGCAGGCCGGACTTGAGTCCTGGAGATGGGAAGTACAGTGCCTGCACTCTGAAGGAGGGGTGTTAATGTTGCAGTTTAAAAACTGTAGTGTAAAGCACCCTTCTGGCAAGACAGTGATGGAGTGAATGATGGTGAAAGTTTTTCTTTTTCGGGCCACCCTGCCTTGGTGGGAATCGGCCAGTGTGATAATAAAAAAAAAATATTTTATGAAAAAGAGGATAAATAAAAATACAAGGTATGATGTAGCACGTAATGAAAGTAGTTTATTAGATTATGTATTGGTGGATAAAAGGTTGATGGGTAGGCTCCAGGATGTACATGTTTATAGAGGGGCAACTGATATATCGGATCATTATTTAGTTGTAGCTACAGTTAGAGTAAGAGGTAGATGGGAAAAGAGGAAGGTGGCAACAACAGGTAAGAGCGAGGTGAAAGTGTATAAACTAAGGGAGGAGGAAGTTCGGGTGAGATATAAGCGACTATTGGCAGAAAGGTGGGCTAGTGCAAAGATGAGTAGTGGGGGGGTTGAGGAGGGTTGGAATAGTTTTAAAAATGCAGTATTAGAATGTTGGGCAGAAGTTTGCGGTTATAGGAGGGTGGGGGCAGGAGGAAAGAGGAGTGATTGGTGGAATGATGAAGTAAAGGGTGTGATAAAAGAGAAAAAGGTAGCTTATGAGAGGTTTTTACAAAGCAGAAGTGTTATAAGAAGAGCAGAGTATATGGAGAGCAAAAGAAAGGTAAAGAGAGTGCAAAAGGAGAGCAGATGATAGAGTGGGAGAGGCACTGTCAAGAAATTTTAATGAAAATAAGAAAAAATTTTGGAGTTAAATAAGTTAAGAAAGCCTAGGGAAAATATGGATTTGTCAGTTAAAAACAGAGTAGGGGAGTTAGTAGATGGGGAGAGGGAGGTATTAGGTAGATGGCGAGAATATTTTGAGGAACTTTTAAATGTTAAGGAAGAAAGGGAGGCAGTAATTTCATGCACTGGTCAGGGAGGTATACCATCTTTTAGGAGTGAAGTAGAGCAGAATGTAAGTGTGGGGGAGGTACGTGAGGCATTACGTAGAATGGAAGGGGGTAAAGCAGCTGGAACTGATGGGATCATGACAGAAATGTTAAAAGCAGGGGGGGATATAGTGTTGGAGTGGTTGGTACTTTTGTTTAATAAATGTATGAAAGAGGGGAAGGTACCTAGGGATTGGCAGAGAGCATGTATAGTCCCTTTATATAAAGGGAAAGGGGACAAAAGAGACTGTAAAAATTATAGAGGAATAAGTTTACTGAGTATACCAGGAAAAGTGTACGGTAGGGTTATAATAGAAAGAATTAGAGGTAAGACAGAATGTAGGATTGCGGATGAGCAAGGAGGTTTCAGAGTGGGAAGGGGATGTGTAGATCAAGCATGTGTAGATTGAAGCATATATGTGAACAGTACTTAGATAAAGGTAGGGAAGTTTTTATTGCATTTATGGATTTAGAAAAGGCAAATGATAGAGTGGATAGAGGAGCAATGTGGCAGATGTTGCAAGTATATGGAACAGGGGGTAAGTTACTAAATGCAGATAAAGAGTTTTTATGAGGATAGTGAGGCTCAGGTTAGGGTGTGTAGAAGAGAGGAAGACTACTTCCCGGTAAAAGTAGGTCTTGGACAGGGATGTGTAATGTCACCATGGTTGTTTAATATATTTATAAATGGGGTTGTAAAGGAAGTAAATGCTAGAGTGTTCGGGAGAGGGGTGGGATTAAATTTTTGGAAATCAAATTCAAAATGGGAACTGACACAGTTACTTTTTGCTGATGATACTGTGCTTATGGGAGATTCTAAAGAAAAATTGAAAAGGTTAGTGGATGAGTTTGGTAATGTGTGTAAAGGTAGAAAGTTGAAAGTGAACATAGAAAAGAATAAGGTGATGAGGGTATCAAATGATTTATATAAAGAAAAATTGGATATCAAATTGGGGAGGAGGAGTATGGAAGAAGTGAATGTTTTCAGATACTTGGGAGTTGACGTGTCGGCGGATGGATTTATGAAGGATGAGGTTAATCATAGAATTGATGAGGGAAAAATGGCGAGTGGTGCGTTGAGGTATGTGTGGAGTCAAAAAACGTTATCTATGGAGGCAAAGAAGGGAATGTATGAAAGTATAGTAGTACCAACACTCTTATATGGGTGTGAAGCTTGGGTGGTAAATGTAGCAGCGAGGAGACGGTTGGAGGCAGTGGAGATGTCCTGTTTAAGGGCAATGTGTGGTGTAAATATTATGCAGAAAATTCGTAGTGTGGAAATTAGGAAAATGTGTGGAGTTAATAAAAGCATTAGTCAGAGGGCAGAAGAGGGGTTGTTGAGGTGGTTTGGTCATTCAGAGAGAATGGATCAAAGTAGAATGACATGGAAAGCATATAAATCTATAGGGGAAGGAAAGCGGGATAGGGGTCATCCTCGAAAGGGTTGGAGAGAGGGGGTAAAGGAGGTTTTGTGGGCAAGGGGCTTGGACTTCCAGCAAGCGTGCGTGAGCGTGTTAGATAGGAGTGAATGGAGACGTATGGTACTTGGGACCTGACGATCTGTTGGAGTGCGAGCAGGGTAATATTTAGTGAAGGGATTCAGGGAAACCGGTTATTTTCATATAGTTGGACTTGAGTCCTGGAAATGGGAAGTACAATGCCTGCACTTTAAAGGAGGGGTTTGGGATATTGGCAGTTTGGAGGGATATGTTGTGTATCTTTATATGTATATGCTTCTAAACTGTTGTATTCTGAGCACCTCTGCAAAAACAGTGATAATGTGCGAGTGTGGTGAAAGTGTTGAATGATGAAAGTATTTTCTTTTTGGGGATTTTCTTTCTTTTTTGGGTCACCCTGCCTCGGTGGGAGACGGCCGACTTGTTGAGAGAGAGAGAGAGAGAAGAAAAAAAAAAAAAATAATAATATAATAATAATAATTTCTACAAGTATATGTACAAGGTATATAGACCATAGCTGACATCAATGACATACTACTATATAGAAAGCCACTTGTTATGCAGAGCATTTCCCACAAATTAGATCAGGTTTGTTCCAGGATGCGATCCACACCAGTCCACTAACACCCAGGTTCCCATTTTACTGTTGGGTGAACATGGTCAACCGGTGTAAGGAAACATCCGATGTTTCTACCCCTTTGCTGAGAATCGAACCTGGACCCTTGCTGTGTGAAGTGTTGCCACCAGGCCAGTATTGCTTATGGGGAGCACTGTGACTGAGGTCAGTACTGCTCATGTAGACCTCTGTGTGTGTGTGTGTGTGTGTGTGTGTGTGTGTGTGTGTGTGTGTGTGTGTGTGTGTGTGTGTGTGTGTGTGTGTGTGTGTGTGTGTGTGTGTGTGTGTGTGTGTGTGTGTGTGTGTGTGTGTGTGTGTGTGTGTGTGTGTGTGTGTGTGTGTGTGTGTGTGTGTGTGTGTGTGTGTGTGTGTGTGTGTGTATAAAAAATAATCTGGGCAGCTACAATGCATCTTGGAAAGGCCATACTAGTCTACAAAGCAATACCATGACTAACTATACACAAATAACCCACACACAGGAGAATGAAACTTATGACGTTTTGGTCTGACTTGGACTAACTAGTCTGTGTTAGTTTATCATTGTTCATCATGGCAAGCCAAGCTGGATACTCTTACTCCCAAGCACACCGAGTGTTGATTATTCAATACTGAGAGTTACAACATTAAGGAAAAAGATTATGAAACAGAATTCTATGGCAGATGGCTTTATCATTCAGTTGAACATTTTCACAAGGAATTAACTTCTTCTACAAGAGTAAAGTGGATCTCGGTACTCGAACATCTTTCTACTCAAACGAAGCTCAGCATTCGACCAAACAAACATGACCTGCCAGAACTTCGCTGTAAACTATTTCATGTTTCTTCGCATTTTTTTATATACTTGTACGTATATATATTAAGTTAATTCCTTGTGTTAACCACAAGTTTACGTATATTAATATTTCCCATTGTGAAGCTAAACCTACTGATGCCAAATATAATTAAAATTTCAATCTAGACTTATAATACCCAGTCTCTTGCTCAATTTATTACCCAATCATTTTATATAGGTTGAAATTAATCTCACATTGGCAAAAATCAAACATTTTTGCTAATGTTCAAGAGTAAGTGTATGACATTACGTGACCAATACATGTCAACTGGTGGGTCTAATATACGTTCACAAATGCACAGATATTATTTATACAATTATTACAATATTACATAACAGTAAATCTTCTGTTTTTTGGTGTGAATAAAAATTCTTTATGTAAATAAAAAATCAAAATAGAATTCATCTGTAAAGCCTGGAAACACAATTAGTAAACAAAGGAAATGTTATTTTAGTGCCAGGAATGGCTGCATTGCTTATTCTGGACCTATTTTGAAATTTAAATATTTTGAACTGTGTGAAATTGGCCAAATTACCAATTTCTGATCACTTTACTGGGTAGTTGATATAGTTGATCGGGTAGTTTCTTGTGCTCCATCAATAAAATACAAGTAATACTAGTGAAATAGCTAAGAATTTGGTCAACTGGAATAATGATTTTTGGCCTAAAATAGAAGTCAAAGTGGGCAAAATCACAGGTGTGTAAATATCTTGGACGCAGTAAAATTTGCTATAGTATAATTTCGTCAATTTTCCATTAAATTTAGTACCTTTAGTTTTATTACCTTCAGAAAACGATTCTCTACTATTTCATAAGTAAAAAAATTGCTTTTTAAATTCTCGAATCCTCAAGCAATGAAGACGGTGAAGCGAAGTCACAGGCAGCATCACCATGTTAAATTCCATAGGTAGAAGTAGGTCATGCCATTAGGTTAGCAAATGTAGAATTCACTGTATCAAGATCCCAAGGAATTGTACATATATGGGTCAGAGAACTCGCAGGGAATTCTACACTTGCCTACCCTTGCCTAACCTATAGGCACGACCTTCTTCCACCTCTGGATTTTTCTACAGTGACACTGTCTACGACTGCTTCACTTCACTTGTCTGTGGTTTATAAGCTCCTCAGTGAATATGCTGTACTTTTATCAAGAATGATGGCTGATCATACTGACTAGTCTAAGGAACTGATTACCTTAAACTCCTTCTGATCTTCAACCATTCTTCTCTGTACTGGACTGAGAAAGCCACTAGCTGGCAAAAATGTTTCCACAATAACGATACCCAAGTGCTGCACACGTGTCTCATCAGCTTGTTGGTTTTCTCCTGCCCCTCTCTCGTATATAGCCTCTCCTCAATCAACAGCCGAGTTCCGTTCCTAAGACCACATTGGTAAATGAATTCGTCGCTAAGTGAGGAGCATACGATAATGGTAGCGAGTTTGTGTCAACCATCTTTGATATCGTTTTAATGTCACCTCTGCACCCTTTATAACATTTATGGTATACAGTGGACCCCTAGACATGAGCCGGTGCGGATAGTGGCCAAATTGGATTTCGGCTGCTTTTTTGGCTGAAATTCTATCCTGGATTTTGGCCGGCAACTAGGAAATCGGCCATATTGGACGTGTTCGCCCACCACTCCGCCGCGTTCATGAGTCAGTCTGGCTGTGTGTCTTAGAGAGTGAGCAACACATACATTCATCCAGACATTTCGTTATAATCCATTGTTTTTCGTGGTCGTTTATCGAGTCCAACTGCGAAATAAACCACCATGGGCCCAAAGAATTCCTAGTGCCAGCCCTTTGGTAAAGAAAGTAAGTAAGAAGCAAGATAGAATTCAGTGACAAAACCTTGTCCCACTTCAGGCAAATCTTAAAGAGACGCCTGAAACAGACCTCTCTGGACAGTTTTTTGTGCGACGGGTGTAGTGACTCAAGCTGGTCCTAGTGCCAGTAAAAGACAAAGAAGGGAAGTAACCCCAGATAGAGACTTGATACCTGAAGTCCTTATGGAGGGGGATTCCCCTTCCAAACAATAACCCCAAGTCCCTCTCCCGTCCTCACGTTCTTCAATAGGTCAACATGAGTCTTCAATAAAGGTATGTAATGTTCATTTATTATTAAAATTTGTGCTTTATATTTATTTCTCATTGTTTTCTTTATGTAAAACAATAGTTATTCTTTAAAATATGTAGTTTTTGTTAATATTTTTGGGTGTCTGGAATGGATTAAGTGTACCTATTTACATTAATTCGTATGGGAAATATTACTTCAGTTTTCGTCCTTTTTGGATTTAGGCCGATCTTCTGGAACGGATTATGGCCAAAATCTGGGGTTCCACTGTATTTTTAAATGTTTAAGCAGTAGTGTACTGTATATTGAGATAAAAAGAACAGAGGAAATCAGCCTAGTATACATTTAGGTATGAATACTCTAAAGAGAGCCAGTCGTAAGTCCAAGGCATCAGTAAACGAGGACGTCACTAAGTGAGGAGAGGCTGTATTATAATAAACATAATAGAGGAAATCAGCTCTGATATACATTATTTAAGTATGCATACTGGTCAGAGAGCCAGTTGTAGGTCAGAGTTGTCGGTAAACGAGTACATTGCTAAGTGAGGCAAGGCTGTATATAGTGGCTTGCTTCCCTCAAAGGGTTAATGGTCCAGGTTGGACCAAAACGTCATCATAAGTTTCATTCTCCCGTGTGTGGGTTATCTGTGTATTTCTACAAACATACAGTTACAAACACACCGATGTGGCAAGTCCTGGGAGAGGAATCGCTGCGGTGGGCGTAAAGATGCACCATTTCTATAGGACTTTGGAGTGTCAATTAAGCTGTCCGAGGTATCAGGGCTGGCTGGAATAACATCTGGGGAAGCTTCAGCTGAGCTGATCATGACGACAACCAGGAGACTACGTAGACCATTAGATACGTACTTGCCCTAGTTTACAAAATCCTGAAATACAATATATAGTAAATAAAAAAAATGCTCTCAGAGGAATACAATACAATCTTTTTAGCAGAAAATATATCAACTGTTTAAACTTTAAATTCCTCCTAACTACGATTAATCAAATTCATATTCAACATGACAAATATCAATGTTAGTTCAGTCTTACCATACATACCAGAAACTGAAAGTTCTGGCTTACAAAACCAAGGATACTAACATCTCCAAAGAAATATAACTAGGATTAATATTTTATGGATGAAAAATTAAAATAGGTTACAGTACACATCACTCAGAAATAGACATATGATGCATACTTTATAATCTTAAAGGCATTATAAAGTCTATAATACAAGCCCAAAATAGCCCACACTGGTTGAGACAATTTACTATCAGCACACTGTCTGGTGGTTCTTTAAGGGGTGTGGGGAGGCTGTCGGTAATTTAAATCCAATGCTATGGAACACTGGGACCAACCGTTAAACAAATACAGTAGGACTCCCTGTATCCATGGGTCCGGTATCTACGGTTTCAGTTATCTGTAGTTAACTGTGGATCAAAAATAACCCTTAATTTTACTCAATAATGGCCTCAAAGTGCAAAAGTTGTGATGGTGTAAGTTCTTCAAGGCCTAAGAGAAGCTGTGAACTGCTACCCATTAGTAAAAAAGTGAATTCTCCACTGAATGTGCATAATTTATCAATTAAACTTTATAATAGGTTTGTATGTAAATGAAAAATTATTTATATAAAGGGTTTGCTACCATCCATGGTTTCAGTATCCACAGCAGGTCCTTGGAACATAACCCCCGAGGATACTGGGGTCCTACACTGTACACTAGCAAACGGAAAACAAGCTAACTCCAATAATAAAATTCTCAGCCACAAAATTATGTATATAACATAGTATGGAACTTTCATATTAAATCATTCAGGGGCCTTCACACAGGACAAATAAATCATCTTATTACTTAATACAATCTTAAAAAAAAATAGCAGCCAAAAAAGCAGTATGGTAAACTAAAAAAAAACATTAAGGAACTACAATAAAGAAAAACCATACATAAATTACAAAAAGTCATGGGTATATAGTAGCCTGCACAAAGATAAACTCGGGAAAAAGTCAATAATATTAATGATATTGTAACAATAGAGAGAACTGGGATAAATATACTGAAATGAACCCTTGAAGACATTAGATTTTCAATGATAAACTATTAGGTTTAATTAAAACAAATTAGCAGGGAAATTATTTAACATCACAGAATGCAAAAAGTATGGTACATGTACACAACAAAATGTGGCTAATATTTAAATAAAGACTACAACAATAACCTGTCATTATTTACTTCAGTGGCTCTGTTTTTATTACCGTATTTTGCGGCTTGTAAGACCTGTTTTAGCTTTGATGGCTCGGCATTGGACGTAACTGGGAGAGTTAGAGCCCACCCTAAACTCCTGTCGCTGACCTTGAGGCTATAGGACGCAGAGTGGTTTTTGGAGACATTTTATGGAAAAAAAAAAAAAGTCTAATAAGCTGTGAAATACAGTAAACCAACCATTGGCCCAAAATATAACCTAAATGCTGAAGAATTTACATAACAATCCATATTTAAGTTATTTAGGTGTTTTAACTCGTACGGTTTAAATATATTACAAGGACCCCAATGGAAATAAGTCACTTTGACATTTTTGGGTGATCCTAGGTAAAACACACACATTGCTATGCATGATTCAAAACTCTATTTTTTTTTTTTTAGTTTACAATGTGAGGTTTACATATTAAAAATACATATGAAGTTGTACATACAAAGAAAGCCACTAGCATGCCTAGACATTCTGGGCAGACTAATCTTCCTTCTTGGACTACTATATATTGACACAGGTTATGGAGTGCTACATTCTAATGTTTATTATTACACATTATTTCAAAAGATAGGTAATCAAAAATTTTATGATTAATACGATTTATCATAGTGAGGCAGCAAAAAACAAACCTCGGTTTTCGTCGTGAATTAATTCCAGAAAGTTTGACGATAACCGAGTTCGATGAAAACTGAAGCAACATTTTCGATAAGAAATAATGTAAATCCAGTTAATCCGTTCCAGACACCCATAAATATTAAAAAATTCATTTTATAGAGAATAACTATAGTTTTACATACAGAAAACAATGAGAAATATATACCACTAATGAAATGGATATATGAACATTTAATTAACATCACTTTTACCTTTATTGAAGACGTGTTGGCGTATGGAAGAAGGCGAGGAGGGGAGAGGGAGAGGTCATCTCTACCACCATCACTACCACTCTCTACCACAATCACCACCGCCCTCTACCACAATCACCACCGCCCTCTACCACAATCACCACCGCCCTCTACCACAATCACCACCACCCTCTACCACAATCACCACCACCCTCTACCACAATCACCACCACCCCCTACCACAACCACCACCACCCCCTACCACAACCACCACCACCCCCTACCACAACCACCACCACCCTCTACCACAACCACCACCACCCTCTACCACAACCACCACCACCCTCTACCACAACCACCACCACCCTCTACCACAACCACCACCACCCTCTACCACAACCACCACCACCCTCTACCACAACCACCACCACCCTCTACCACAACCACCACCACCCTCTACCACAACCACCACCACCCTCTACCACAACCACCACCACCTATTACCACAACCACCACCACCCTCTACCGACAAGAAACAAAGCCAGACTGACTCAGAATGTGTGGGATGCTTTGTGTGGGCACAGGCAGACACGTTCGGTATGGCAAACCACTGTCAACTTGACAAAAACCGAGGTGGTGAACGAAAACGGACAAAATTTTGACGAAAAGAGTGGTCGAAACCAAATTTGACGAAAACCAGGGCAAATGAAAACCGAGGTTCCACTGTAATGGGAATGGTTTTATCTCTGTATGCTACCATGTTTTCACAATGTTGAAAGTCCAATATAGCAGAGCATTTCAGGCAAACTTAGAACTAACTTAAGATTAAGAAGGTGATAATTTTAGGAATTTTATGTTTGGATTTTAGTGTTTGGAAGAAATACACCTACTATCCGACTTACGACCGAGTTCGGTTCCGATAAACCGGTCGTAAGTCGAAATGGACGTAATTCAAAATTTACTACTGAATATCAACATCACATTTTTGTAATGACTATTTTATAGTTTTATTTTGGTATTTCATGTTTTACTTTACTTTTTATGCTGTTAGTACTGTATTTTATACTGTAAGGTTTAGGATAAACACTGTGTACAACACAAATAGTGGTTTATTTCCCAGAAATTTGGCATAAAAGACACGGTCGTAAGTCGAGTGGTCGTATGTCGAGCAGGTTGCAAGTTAGATGGTAGGTGTACAGATAAGGAGAGTAAGCTATTTTGTTTTGAACATGTTCCTGACACTGAAGACAAGCATGGTGTAAGTTTCGCATAATTAGCTGATGTTGGGATACGCTAGAGAGGTGTTTTTTAAAGGTAGTTTTGAAAATGCTGACTGAGTTAGTACTTCTGGAGATTTCTGGCAGAAAGTTCCAGATTTTGGGCACTTTTATGTACATTGAATTTTTGAAGAGATTTAGCGGGACACAGGGAATGTCAGAGAAATCTTTATCTAGTGTATTATATTTATGCATTCTGTTGCAGCTATCAAGAAAGTGTTTTAGTTTGGGATTAATATTCGAATTTACTGCTCTGTAAATGTACACCTACCATCCGACTCACGACCTGCTCGACTTACAACCACTCGACTTACGACTGTGTTTTTTATGCCAATTTTCTGGGAAATAAACCACTATTTGTGTTGTACACAGTGTTTATCCTAAACCTTACAGTATAAAATACAGTATTAACAGCATAAAAAGTAAAGTAAAACATGAAATACCAAAATAAAACAATAAAATAAAGTCATTACAAAAATGTTTTGTTGATATTCAGTAGTAAAGTTCGACTTACGACCATTTTGACTTACGACCGGTTTCTCGGAACCGAACTCGGTCGTAAGTCAATTGGTAGGTGTAGGTTAAATAACAAAAAGGCACAATACCGTGACTGGAACGATACACAAATAACCCGCACATAAAAGAGAGAAGCTTACGACGACGTTTCGGTCCGACTTGGACCATTGACAAAGTCACACTGACTTTGTCAATGGTCCTAGTCGGACCGAAACGTCGTCGTAAGCTTCTCTCTTTTATGTGCGGGTTATTTGTGTAGGTGTAGGTTGCCCGGTGGTAGGCATGAATGTTTTGTATAGCGAGTAGGTTTAGGTCTTTGAAGAGTATAGGGAGTGTTGTCTAGAACTGGATTGTGTGATAATTTGTACTGCAGCTTTTTGTCGAGTTATTACTGGCTTTAGGCAGGTTGCTGTTGTTGATCCCCAAGCACAAATATAATAGGTGAGGTAGGGATAGATCAGTGAACTACATAATTTATGGTAATTTATGTAACAGTATTTATGTGTACCTGTATATGAATAAACTTACTAGCTAAAATAAATAATGACTGAATAATCTTAAAAATTTCTGGTAACAAATAAAATCCAATGAATATTAACCCTTTCACTGTCCATCACATGTAGTAGATCTCCATAAAGCATACCACGGGTGGGGTCTGAACCCGCGATCAGAGTGTCTCAAAACTCCAGACCGTCATATGGTATGGTTTGTTTACAATTGTGTCATTACGATTTTGCGAGTCAAGTAGATCTACATCACGAGCTCAGCTCACTCATAAGCTTTGAGCGGTAAATTGAGGCCTAGATATTTATTAATTTATTTATTTGTTTATTTATTTATTAATTTGAACATGATACAGTGAAGTACAAAAGAATACAGTTAAATGCAGCATGCCAAAGCCACTTGAATGCAGAGCATTATGGGCAGGCTTAAAATTAACTTAAGATTAACTAAGCAATGATTTATTCTGCGGTACAAAAATTATTGTAAAACAGATAACAATTTAGTACAAATCAGTAGAATGGAGTATTCTGTTAGGTAATGAAATTAAATAGTAACAAAGTTTGATTGGGTCACAGTTTGACATTTATGAGATACAATAATGAGATACATATATGAGATACAATTACATTCAGTATTTATTTAGTTGTGGGCGAGTCAGTGATTTTTGAGAAGAGACTTGAATTTATAAACAGTGTTTCTTTTATATTCACAGGTAATGAATTCCAGATTTTAGAGAATGAGTCTGTGCATCATGAACTGCATGCATGATGCACACTAACCTAGCTAAATAACAAAAAAGGCACAATACCGTGACTGGAACGATACACAAATAACCCGCACATAAAAGAGAGAAGCTTACGACGACGTTTCGGTCCAACTTGGACCATTGACAAAGTCACCTAGCGTTTGGTTTAATATAGTGACTTTGAGGCATTTCTATGATTAGTTTTTATGATTGTATTTGCTGTTTCTTTGAATCGTTTGACAGAATGAAAAGCATACTACTGAAAGATGATATTGGTTGGTTCCAGGACCTGATGTAGCTTAAAATTGGCCTCAAAGCAGTGAAAATATTCAATTTTTGCTGATTTTCCTGAGGACAGTTAAGGCAACCCTACACCCCCAGTCTGTTTTATGTTTTTATTACGTCTGATTCAGTTATTGGGAAGCTATAATCCATGACCAATCACTCCTGGTTATGTTTTATTATTTGAGAATTATTATTATTATTATAATCAAGGGGGAAGCGCTAAACCCGGAGGATTATACAGCACCTGGGGGGGGGGGGGGGACACGTGGAAGGCATTCATGCTTAATTCGGCGAACTGGAGCACAGATCCAATTCCCTAAATCAAGAACCCATCACCAACATCAAGGAACCTTCCTTGAGGGGTATTATTTGAGATTGGATAAATTTTCGATTTTTTGTTTGATGAATTCAAACTGGAAGACAAGTGTAAGATAGGAGAGGCCCCGGGACATAATGAATCGAGGAAATGGTATTTTACACCCTGGAATTTCTACAGTGTTTATTTAGGCACTAACTTTGTGACTGTACAATTCCATAATTTTTTCATCAATTTCAAATTTTTGGCATCATTACTTTCAGAAAAAGATTCTCAACCAATTCAAAAGAATTTTTTTTTTTTTTTTTAATTATGACAATGAGTACTTTCAATTTTGAGAGTCTGGGCAGTGAAGGGGTTAAGAAACAAAATCCACATCAGCTATTTCCCCCATTAATGATCCAAAGATTGATAATTCTCACCTTTGACAAATGTGACAATGGTGCAACAGAGCACAAAATGAGTGATAAAGGAATAACAGGAAAAGTTGGTTGATGGAACT
Organism: Cherax quadricarinatus; assembly: GCF_038502225.1. Taxonomy (NCBI): domain Eukaryota; kingdom Metazoa; phylum Arthropoda; class Malacostraca; order Decapoda; family Parastacidae; genus Cherax; species Cherax quadricarinatus. The sequence continues at coordinate 9,897,278 of NC_091387.1, forward strand.
ATAAATTCCTAATAGAACACAAATAGTAGTAGTCAACAGAGTAAAGTCTGAAGTGGCTACAGTGAAAAGCACTGTTCCACAAGTCACAGTACTCGTTCCCATCCTTATATCTGACACAGACAGGGATGTAAGCCACAGTGCCATGTCTTCCTTTGCAGATGACACCCGAGTTTGCACAAGTGTCCTCCACTGAAGACACTGCAAGACTCCAGGCGGACATCAACCAAATCTTTAAATGGGCTGCAGAAAACAATATGAAGTTCAAGGAGAAATTTCAATTACAGTGGACCCTCGACCAACGATGGCATCGATTAACGATAAATCCGACTAGCGATACATTTTAACGCAAAAATTTTGCCTCGACTAGCGCTAAAAAACTCTACCAACACTATTCATTCCGTCTGAGACGCGTCCACTTCTGGCCAGTGTTTACAAGCCAGCCAGCCACCGCGGTCGCTTCCAAGCATACAATCGGAACATTTCATATTATCACAGCCTTTTTAGTGATTGCACCTGCAAAATAAGTCACCATGGGCCCCAAGAAATCTTCTAGTGCCAACCCTACAGCAAAAAGGGCAAGAATTACTATGGATATGAAGAAAGAGATCATTGCTAGGTATGAAAGTGGAGTGCGTGTCTCCGAGCTGGCCAGGTTGTACACAAAACCCCAATCAACCATCGCTACTATTGTGGCCAAGAAAATGGCAATCAAGGAAGCTGTTCTTGCCAAAGGTGCAACTATGTTTTCGAAACTGAGATCGAAAGTACTCGAAGATGTTGAGAGACTGTTATTGGTGTGGATAAACGAAAAACAGATAGCAGGAGATAGCATCTCTCAAGCAATCATATGTGAAAAGGCTAGGAAGTTGCATGACGATTTAATTAAAACAATGCCAGCAACTAGTGGTGATGTGAGTGAATTTAAGGCCAACAAAGGTTGGTTTGAGAGATTTAAAGGGAAGGGAAGTAACCCCGGAAAAGGACTTGCCACCTCAAGTCCTAATGGAAGGGGATTTCCCTTCTAAACACTAACACCATCAACACTCTCCCCTCCTCCCATCCCATCAATCATCACCAGATCTTCAATAAAGGTAAGTGTCATGTAACTGTGCATGTCTTCTTCAGTTTGTGTGTATTAAAATTAATATTTCATGTGGTAAAACAATTTTTTTTTCATACTTTGGGTTGTCCTACACTGATTAATTTGATTTCCATTATTTCTTATGGGGAAAATTAACTTGACTAACGATACTTTTGACTAACGATGAGCTCTCAGGAACGGATTAATAGCGCTAGTCGAGGGTCCACTGTATTCTGATATGGAAAACAATATGAAATTAAAGCTATATTGGAGTATAAAACAAATTCCAACCACACAATAGAGTGCAAAACTAATGTAATAGACCTGGGAGTGATCATGTCGGAGGATCTCACCTTCAAGGACCATAACATTGTATCAATCGCATCTGTTAGAAAAATGACAGGATGGACAATGAGAACCTTCAAAACTAGGGAGGCCAAGCCCATGATGACACTCTTCAGGTCACTTGTTCTATCTAGGCTGGAATATTGCTTCACACTAACAGCACCTTTCAAGTCAGGTGAAATTGCTGAACTAGAAAATGTTCAGAGAATCTTCACGGCGCGCATAACTGCATTTAACTGTATTCTTTTGTACTTCACTGTATCATGTTCAAATTAATAAATAAATAAATAAATAAATACATAAATAAATAAATAAAACACCTCAATTACTGGGAGCGCTTCCTGAACCTGTATTCCCTGGAACGCAGGCGGGAGAAATACATGATTATATACACCTGGAAAATCCTAGAGGGACTAGTACCGAACTTGCACACGAAAATCACTCACTACGAAAGCAAAAGACTTGGCAGACGATGCAACATCCCCCCAATGAAAAGCAGGGGTGTCACTAGCACGTTAAGAGACCATACAATAAGTGTCAGGGGCCCGAGACTGTTCAACTGCCTCCCAGCATACATAAGGGGGATTACCAATAGACCCCTGACTGCCTTCAAGACCCCAGGCTGTCTTCAAGACCCCTGGCTGTACCTGGAGTTTACCTGGAGAGAGTTCCGGGGGTCAACGCCCCCGCGGCCCGGTCTGTGACCAGGCCTCCTGGTGGATCAGAGCCTGATCAACCAGGCTGTTACTGCTGGCTGCACGCAAACCAACGTACGAGCCACAGCCAGGCTGGTCAGGAACCGACTTTAGGTGCTTGTCCAGTGCCAGCTTGAAGACAGCCAGGGGTCTGTTGGTAATCCCCCTTATGTATGCTGGGAGGCAGTTGAACAGTCTCGGGCCCCTGACACTTATTGTAAGGTCTCTTAACGTGCTAGTGACACCCCTGCTTTTCATTGGGGGGATGTTGCATCGTCTGCCAAGTCTTTTGCTTTCGTAGTGAGTGATTTTCGTGTGCAAGTTCGGTACTAGTCCCTCTAGGATTTTCCAGGTGTACATAATCATGTATCTCTCCCTCCTGTGTTCCAGGGAATACAGGTTTAGGAACCTCAAGCGCTCCCAGTAATTGAGGTGTTTTATTTATTTATTTATTTATTAATTTGAACATGATACAGTGAAGCACAAAAGAATACAGTTAAATGCAGTTATGTGCGCCATGAAGGTTCTCTGTACATTTTCTAGGTCGGCAATTTCACCTGCCTTGAAAGGTGCTGTTAGTGTGAAGCAATATTCCAGCCTAGATAGAACAAGTGACCTGAAGAGTGTCATCATGGGCTTGGCCTCCCTAGTTTTGAAGGTTCTCATTGTCCATCCTGTCATTTTTCTAGCAGATGCAATTGATACAATGTTATGGTCCTTGAAGGTGAGATCCTCCGACATGATCACTCCCAGGTCTTCGACGTTGGTGTTTCGCTCTATTTTGTGGCCAGAATTTGTTTTGTACTCTGATGAAGATTTAATTTCATCGTGTTTGCCATATCTGAGTAATTGAAATTTCTCATCGTTGAACTTCATATTGTTTTCTGCAGCCCACTGAAAGATTTGGTTGATGTCCGCCTGGAGCCTTGCAGTGTCTACAATGGAAGACACTGTCATGCAGATTCGAGTGTCATCTGCAAAGGAAGACACGGTGCTGTGGCTGACATCCTTGTCTATGTCGGATATGAGGATGAGGAACAAGATGGGAGCTAGTACTGTGCCTTGTGGAACAGAGCTTTTCACCGTAGCTGCCTCGGACTTTACTCTGTTGACGACTACTCTCTGTGTTCTGTTAGTGAGGAAATTATAGATCCATCGACCGACTTTTCCTGTTATTCCTTTAGCACGCATTTTGTGCGCTATTACGCCATGGCTGTCTTCAAGACCCCTGGCTGCCTTCAAGACCCCTGGCTGTCTTCAAGAAGTCACTGGACAGACACCTAAAGTCAGCACCTGACCAGCCGGGCTGTGGTTCCTACGTCGAGTTGCGTGTAGCCAACAGTAACAGCCAGGTTGACCAGGCCCTGATCCACCATGCAGCCTGGTCACAGACCGGGCCGCGGGGGCGCTGACCCCCCAGAAACACACTCCAGGTGTCAAGGTGACAGTAACAAACTTCAAGCATTATTAAAAACTTCACCATCAACACAAGTGTGGTGAAGGTGACAGGAAATAAGTGATCTCTACCACTATTATAACTTCACCATCAACACAAGTGTGGTGAAGGTGACAGGAAGTAACAGTGACCTCTAACACTCACTATCACAGCCTCACCATGCAGGATGACGCTGTAATAACACTATAAAGCACAATACTCCTCCTCCAACAACTTATTTGTTTTGATTTTGAGAGGCAGGTTAGTGAGGTTGATGACGTTAACCAATCAGCGAGCAGCAGACCAGCGACAGCCAATCAGCGAGCAGTATGAAGAGACTGAGACAGCAGAGCAGAGTGAAGCGCACCATTAATATACATTTATTAATTTTGAATATAAAATATTAAAATTAAACAAAAGAAACGCCCTAAAATACAAATAGGTTATAAAAACGTATTAATAATATATTATCGTGAAATAACATATAAAACACATTTTTTGATTTAACAAAAACTCGTTCCTACCCAGACACACCAGGCTGCACCATGCTAGATGGACTATAATAATAATAATAATAATAATAATAATAATAATAATAATAATAATAATAATAATAATAATATCTTTATTTACTACAAGTACATGTACAAGGTATACAGTCCTAGCTGACAACAATGACATACTACTATATAGAAAGTCTCTTGTTATGCTCCGCATGTCGGGCAAATTAGGTCAGTGTCCCAGTATGCCACCCATACCAGTTTACCTGGAGAGAGTTTCGGGGGTCAACGCCCCCGCGGCCCGGTCTGTGACCAGGCCTCCTGGTGGATCAGCGCCTGATCAACCAGGCTGTTGCTGCTGGCTGCACGCAAACCAACGTACGAGCCACAGCCGGGCTGATCAGGAACTGACTTTAGGTGCTTGTCCAGTGCCAGCTTGAAGACTGCCAGGGGTCTGTTGGTAATCCCCCTTATGTGTGCTGGGAGGCAGTTGAACAGTCTCGGGCCCCTGACACTTATTGTATGGTCTCTTAACGTGCTAGTGACTCCCCTGCTTTTCATTGGGGGGATGGTGCATCGTCTGCCAAGTCTTTTGCTTTCGTAGTGAGTGATTTTCGTGTGCAAGTTCGGTACTAGTCCCTCTAGGATTTTCCAGGTGTATATAATCATGTATCTCTCCCTCCTGCGTTCCAGGGAATACAGGTTTAGAAACCTCAAGCGCTCCCAGTAATTGAGGTGTTTTATCTCCGTTATGCGCGCTGTGAAAGTTCTCTGTACATTTTCTAGGTCGGCAATTTCACCTGCCTTGAAAGGTGCTGTTAGAGTGCAGCAATATTCCAGCCTTGATAGAACAAGTGACCTGAAGAGTGTCATCATGGGCTTGGCCTCCCTAGTTTTGAAGGTTCTCATTATCCATCCTGTCATTTTTCTAGCAGATGCGATTGATACAATGTTATGGTCCTTGAAGTTGAGATCCTCCGACATAATCACTCCCAGGTCTTTGACGTTGGTGTTTCGCTCTATTTTGTGGCCAGAATTTGTTTTGTACTCTGATGAAGATTTAATTTCCTCATGTTTACCATATCTGAGTAATTGAAATTTCTCATCGTTGAACTTCATATTGTTTTCTGCAGCCCACTGAAAGATTTGGTTGATGTCCGCCTGGAGCCTTGCAGTGTCTGCAATGGAAGACACTGTCATGCAGATTCGGGTGTCATCTGCAAAGGAAGACACGGTGCTGTGGCTGACATCCTTGTCTATGTCGGATATGAGGATGAGGAACAAGATGGGAGCTAGTACTGTGCCTTGTGGAACAGAGCTTTTCACCGTAGCTGCCTCGGACTTTACTCTGTTGACGACTACTCTCTGTGTTCTGTTAGTGAGGAAATTATAGATCCATCGACCGACTTTTCCTGTTATTCCTTTAGCGCGCATTTTGTGCGCTATTACGCCATGGTCACACTTGTCGAAGGCTTTTGCAAAGTCTGTATATATTACATCTGCATTCTTTTTGTCTTCTAGTGCATTTAGGACCTTGTCGTAGTGATCCAGTAGTTGAGACAGACAGGAGCGACCTGTTCTAAACCCATGTTGCCCTGGGTTGTGTAACTGATGGGTTTCTAGATGGGTGGTGATCTTGCTTCTTAGGACCCTTTCAAAGATTTTTATGATATGGGATGTTAGTGCTATTGGTCTGTAGTTCTTTGCTGTTGCTTTACTGCCCCCTTTGTGGAGTGGGGCTATGTCTGTTGTTTTTAGTAACTGAGGGACGACCCCCGTGTCCATGCTCCCTCTCCATAGGATGGAAAAGGCTCGTGA
>NC_091387.1:9903251-9945751 GCF_038502225.1 Cherax quadricarinatus
CAGTGAGATGAACATAATTTCGGTGTAATGCGATATTTTATATGATAAAGTCCACTATGTGGGCGAAACGTTGTCAAAGGATAGCATTGTACTGCTTTTATGTCTGTTTCCATCATATCGGTATTTTGTACCGTATATAACGGTATTTTATACCGTATATAACGGTATTTTGTACCGTATATAACGGTATTTTGTACCGTATATAACGGTCTTTTATACCGTATATAACGGTATTTTGTACCGTATATAACGGTATTTTATACCGTATATAACGGTCTTTTATACCGTATATAACGGTATTTTGTACCGTATATAACGGTATTTTATACCGTATATAACGGTATTTTATACCGTATATAACGGTATTTTATACCGTATATAACGGTATTTTATACCGTATATAACGGTATTTTATACCGTATATAACGGTATTTTATACCGTATATAACGGTATTTTATACCGTATATAACGGTATTTTATACTGTATATAACGGTATTTTATACCGTATATAACGGTATTTTATACCGTATATAACGGTATTTTGTACCGTATATGACGGTACTTTATACTGTCATATGAGGGTATTTCGTACCGTATATAACGGTATTTTGTACCGTATATAACGGTATTTTTTCGGTATTTTGTACCGTATATAACGGTATTTTGTACCGTATATAACGGTATTTTTTCGGTATTTTATACCGTATATAACGGTATTTCATACCGTATATAACGGTATTTTATACCGTATATGACGGTACTTTATACAGTAGGTGACGGTACTTTATACTGTCATATGAGGGTATTTCATACCGTATATAACGGTATTTTATCGGTATTTTATACCGTAACACCTTAATACTAACCTTCCACCATCAACATCATTGTGTCTCGCTAGTTAATATTCTCTATCATGACTCACTAAATCGTAATGGTCGTATTGTAACATTCACCTTATTATTGCGGCCACAGGCGAGGCCACGGGGGCGTTGACCCCCTGAAACACTCACCAGGAATTATGGGTTATTCCACACCTCACTCACCCACTAAATAAAAAAATAATTCGCCTTTATCCTTTTCAAAAAGTCGTCATTCTCTTCGATGTTTCGACAATATGAACCCAAATTCCTGTCACAGAATGTTAAATACTTCGAGTGTGGGTCCTTGATGCTGGTGAGATGTTGATATCAAGGAATTTGACTTGTGTTTCAGTTCCTTGAATCAACCTTGAGTGTCTTACCTGGAGTTTACCTGGAGAGAGTTCCGGGGGTCAACGCCCCCGCGGCCCGGTCTGTGACCAGGCCTCCTAAGTGCTAAACCCATAGGGTTTTAGGTCTCCATGACTATAAAAGCAATGATAATACAATAATAGTGATAATTATGATAATTATTATGATAATTATGTAATAATCCTGTTTGGAGACATGTCTCATTCGTGATCCTCTCACACAGTCTATAATTATTAATTAAAACACTTACGTTTCCCCTACATTTTAAAATTAAAAACACAGAGGAAACAGTAAGATGAAAGTAGAGAGCATTATTGCAGATGGAATATTAATGAGAGTGAATTAAAGGCAGGAACATAACCGGGATATAATAGCAATAACAGAAACTGTTTTATCAGGAGTTTTAACAAATGCAATATTCCCAGCAGGATACCAGCCAGACTACCACTACTACTGCTATTACTACTACTGCTATCACTACTACTACTACTATCACTACTACTACTAGCACTACTACTGCTACCATCACTACTACTACTATCACTACTACTGCTATTACTACTACTGCTATCACTACTACTACTACTATCACTACTACTACTAGCACTACTACTGCTACCATCACTACTACTACTATCACTACTACTGCTATTACTACTACTATCACTACTACTACTAGCACTACTACTGCTACCATCACTACTACTGCTATCACTACTACTACTATCACTACTACTGCTATCACTACTACTGCTATCACTACTATCACTACTACTATCACTACTACTATCACTACTACTATCACTACTACTACTATCACTACTACTGCTATCACTACTACTGCTATCACTACTACTACTACTACTATCACTACTACTGCTACCATAAGTACTACTACTACTACTACTATCACTACTACTGCTACCATAAGTACTACTACTACTACTACTATCACTACTACTGCTACCATAAGTACTACTACCACCACGACTACTACTACCACTACAACCAGCACTTGTCATTACTACTACTACCACCACTTGTCACCACTACTACTGTCACCACTACTACTAACACCACTACTATCACCACTACTACTATCACCACTACTATCACCACTACTACTATCACCACTACTACTATCACCACTACTACTATCACCACTACTACTATCACTACTACTACTATCACCACTACTAGTACCTGGTCAAAGGCAGTTTTTAAGTGAAGACTTCAGATGTCTTCAGAGTGAAGACTTCAGATGTCTTCAGAGTGAAGACTTCAGATGTCTTCAGAGTGAAGACTTCAGATGTCTTCAGAGTGAAGACTTCAGATGTCTTCAGAGTGAAGACTTCAGATGTCTTCAGAGTGAAGACTTAGATGTCTTCAGAGTGAAGACTTAGATGTCTTCAGAGTGAAGACTTCAGATGTCTTCAGAGTGAAGACTTCAGATGTCTTCAGAGTGAAGACTTCAGATGTCTTCAGAGTGAAGACTTCAGATGTCTTCAGAGTGAAGACTTCAGATGTCTTCAGAGTGACGACTTCAGATGTCTTCAGAGTGAAGACTTAAGATGTCTTCAGAGTGAAGACTTCAGATGTCTTCAGAGTGAAGACTTCAGATGTCTTCAGAGTGAAGACTTCAGATGTCTTCAGAGTGAAGACTTCAGATGTCTTCAGAGTGAAGACTTCAGATGTCTTCAGAGTGAAGACTTCAGATGTCTTCAGAGTGAAGACTTCAGATGTCTTCAGAGTGAAGACTTCAGATTACCAGAATTCCGTGTCAGACAGTGGAGAGTGTCACTGTAATACCGAGAGTACAACACTGTACCCAGACTGTAATACCGAGAGTACAATACTGTACCCAGACTGTAATACCGAGAGTACAACACTGTACCCAGACTGCAATACCGAGAGTACAACACTGTACCCAGACTGTAATACCGAGAGTACAATACTGTACCCAGACTGTAATACCGAGAGTACAACACTGTACCCAGACTGCAATACCGAGAGTACAACACTGTACCCAGACTGTAATACCGAGAGTACAACACTGTACCCAGACTGTAATACCGAGAGTACAACACTGTACCCAGACTGTAATACCGAGAGTACAACACTGTACCCAGACTGTAATACCGAGAGTACAACACTGTACCCAGACTGTAATACCGAGAGTACAACACTGTACCCAGACTGTAATACCGAGAGTACAATACTGTACCCAGACTGCAATACCGAGAGTACAACACTGTACCCAGACTGTAATACCGAGAGTACAACACTGTACCCAGACTGTAATACCGAGAGTACAACACTGTACCCAGACTGTAATACCGAGAGTACAACACTGTACCCAGACTGTAATACCGAGAGTACAACACTGTACCCAGACTGTAATACCGAGAGTACAACACTGTACCCAGACTGTAATACCGAGAGTACAACACTGTACCCAGACTGTAATACCGAGAGTACAACACTGTACCCAGACTGTAATACCGAGAGTACAACACTGTACCCAGACTGTAATACCGAGAGTACAACACTGTACCCAGACTGTAATACCGAGAGTACAACACTGTACCCAGACTGTAATACCGAGAGTACAACTCTGTACCCATACTGCAATACCGAGAGTACAACACTGTACCCAGACTGTAATACCGAGAGTACAACACTGTACCCATACTGCAATACCGAGAGTACAACACTGTACCCAGACTGTAATACCGAGAGACTGTACCCATACTGCAATACCGAGAGTACAACACTGTACCCAGACTGTAATACCGAGAGTACAACACTGTACCCATACTGCAATACCGAGAGTACAACACTGTACCCAGACTGTAATACCGAGAGACTGTACCCATACTGCAATACCGAGAGTACAACACTGTACCCAGACTGTACCCATACTGCAATACCGAGATACACGAGAGTACGAGAGTACAACACTGTACCCATACTGCAATACCGAGAGTACAACACTGTACCCAGACTGTAATACCGAGAGTACAACTCTGTACCCATACTGCAATACCGAGAGTACAACACTGTACCCAGACTGTAATACCGAGAGTACAACACTGTACCCATACTGCAATACCGAGAGTACAACACTGTACCCAGACTGTAATACCGAGAGTACAACACTGTACCCAGACTGTAATACCGAGAGTACAATACTGTACCCAGACTGTAATACCGAGAGTACAACACTGCACCCAGACTGTAATACCGAGAGTACAACACTGTACCCAGACTGTAATACCGAGAGTACAACACTGTACCCAGACTGTAATACCGAGAGTACAATACTGTACCCAGACTGTAATACCGAGAGTACAACACTGTACCCAGACTGTAATACCGAGAGTACAACACTGTACCCAGACTGTAATACCGAGAGTACAATACTGTACCCAGAGTGTAATACCGAGAGTACAACACTGTACCCAGACTGTAATACCGAGAGTACAATACTGTACCCAGACTGTAATACCGAGAGTACAGTACTGTACCCAGACTGCAATACCGAGAGTACAATACTGTACCCAGACTGTAATACCGAGAGTACAACACTGTACCCAGACTGCAATACCGAGAGTACAACACTGTACCCAGACTGTAATACCGAGAGTACAACACTGTACCCAGACTGTAATAGCGAGAGTACAACACTGTACCCAGACTGTAATACCGAGAGTACAACACTGTACCCAGACTGCAATACCGAGAGTACAACACTGTACCCAGACTGCAATACCGAGAGTACAACACTGTACCCAGACTGTAATACCGAGAGTACAACACTGTACCCAGACTGTAATACCGAGAGTACAACACTGTACCCAGACTGCAATACCGAGAGTACAACACTGTACCCAGACTGTAATTCCGAGAGTTCAACACTGTACCCAGACTGTAATACCGAGAGTACAACACTGTACCCAGACTGTAATACCGAGAGTACAACACTGTACCCAGACTGTAATACCGAGAGTACAACACTGTACCCAGACTGCAATACCGAGAGTACAACACTGTACCCAGACTGTAATACCGAGAGTACAACACTGTACCCAGACTGTAATACCGAGAGTACAACACTGTACCCAGACTGTAATACCGAGAGTACAACACTGTACCCAGACTGCAATACCGAGAGTACAACACTGTACCCAGACTGCAATACCGAGAGTACAACACTGTACCCAGACTGTAATTCCGAGAGTTCAACACTGTACCCAGACTGTAATACCGAGAGTACAACACTGTACCCAGACTGCAATACCGAGAGTACAACACTGTACCCAGACTGTAATACCGAGAGTACAACACTGTACCCAGACTGTAATACCGAGAGTACAACACTGTACCCAGACTGTAATACCGAGAGTACAACACTGTACCCAGACTGTAATACCGAGAGTACAACACTGTACCCAGACTGCAATACCGAGAGTACAACACTGTACCCAGACTGCAATACCGAGAGTACAACACTGTACCCAGACTGTAATTCCGAGAGTTCAACACTGTACCCAGACTGTAATACCGAGAGTACAACACTGTACCCAGACTGCAATACCGAGAGTACAACACTGTACCCAGACTGTAATACCGAGAGTACAACACTGTACCCAGACTGTAATACCGAGAGTACAACACTGTACCCAGACTGTAATACCGAGAGTACAACACTGTACCCAGACTGTAATACCGAGAGTACAATACTGTACCCAGACTGTAATACCGAGAGTACAATACTGTACCCAGACTGTAATACCGAGAGTACAATACTGTACCCAGACTGTAATACCGAGAGTACAACACTGTACCCAGACTGTAATTCCGAGAGTACAACACTGTACCCAGACTGTAATACCGAGAGTACAATACTGTACCCAGACTGTAATACCGAGAGTACAACACTGTACCCAGACTGTAATACCGAGAGTACAATACTGTACCCAGACTGTAATACCGAGAGTGCAACACTGTACCCAGACTGTAATACCGAGAGTACAACACTGTACCCAGACTGTAATACCGAGAGTACAATACTGTACCCAGACTGTAATACCGAGAGTACAATACTGTACCCAGACTGTAATACCGAGAGTACAACACTGTACCCAGACTGTAATACCGAGAGTACAACACTGTACCCAGACTGTAATACCGAGAGTACAATACTGTACCCAGACTGTAATACCGAGAGTACAACACTGTACCCAGACTGTAATACCGAGAGTACAACACTGTACCCAGACTGTAATACCGAGAGTACAACACTGTACCCAGACTGTAATACCGAGAGTACAATACTGTACCCAGACTGTAATACCGAGATTACAATACTGTACCCAGACTGTAATACCGAGAGTACAACACTGTACCCAGACTGTAATACCGAGAGTACAACACTGTACCCAGACTGTAATACCGAGAGTACAACACTGTACCCAGACTGTAATACCGAGAGTACAACACTGTACCCAGACTGTAATACCGAGAGTACAACACTGTACCCAGACTGTAATACCGAGAGTACAACACTGTACCCAGACTGTAATACCGAGAGTACAACACTGTACCCAGACTGTAATACCGAGAGTACAACACTGTACCCAGACTGTAATACCGAGAGTACAATACTGTACCCAGACTGTAATACCGAGAGTACAATACTGTACCCAGACTGTAATACCGAGAGTACAACACTGTACCCAGACTGTAATACCGAGAGTACAACACTGTACCCAGACTGTAATACCGAGAGTACAATACTGTACCCAGACTGTAATACCGAGAGTACAACACTGTACCCAGACTGTAATACCGAGAGTACAACACTGTACCCAGACTGTAATACCGAGAGTACAACACTGTACCCAGACAACACAGCAAGTGTCAGCACACTGTACTCTATAGGAAGTTATGTGCCAGCACTCACAACTTGAATATTATGGGCACAATAAAGTAACTGCTTAAGTGGCACCAGCAAACTTAAGTTAACGCACTGGCCTCTAAGTTGTAGATCTCTCTTGCCATGAGTTCAAACCCCTACTCGTTCCATGGTCGTTTTTTCAAGCTTTGTAGACTGTCAGACGTCAGTTACCTCTAGTATTATTTTTACAGCTCAGGTACATGACGCCCTCACTGTTATCTGAAGCACCTGGTCCATCACCAGGGTACTGAAGGTGCTGAAGCACCTGGTCCATCACCAGGGTACTGAAGGTGCTGAAGCACCTGGTCCATCACCAGGGTACTGAAGGAACTGAAGCACCTGGTCCATCACCAGGGTACTGAAGGAACTGAAGCACCTGGTCCATCACCAGGGTACTGAAGGTGCTGAAGCACCTGGTCCATCACCAGGGTACTGAAGGTGCTGAAGCACCTGGTCCATCACCAGGGTACTGAAGGAGCTGAAGCACCTGGTCCATCACCAGGGTACTGAAGGAGCTGAAGCACCTGGTCCATCACCAGGGTACTGAAGGAGCTGAAGCACCTGGTCCATCACCAGGGTACTGAAGGTGCTGAAGCACCTGGTCCATCACCAGGGTACTGAAGGAGCTGAAGCACCTGGTCCATCACCAGGGTACTGAAGGAGCTGAAGCACCTGGTCCATCACCAGGGTACTGAAGGAGCTGAAGCACCTGGTGCATCACCAGGGTACTGAAGGAGCTGAAGCACCTGGTCCATCACCAGGGTACTGAAGGAGCTGAAGCACCTGGTCCATCACCAGGGTACTGAAGGAGCTGAAGCACCTGGTCCATCACCAGGGTACTGAAGGAGCTGAAGCACCTGGTCCATCACCAGGGTACTGAAGGAGCTGAAGCACCTGGTCCATCACCAGGGTACTGAAGGAGCTGAAGCACCTGGTCCATCACCAGGGTACTGAAGGAGCTGAAGCACCTGGTCCATCACCAGGGTACTGAAGGAGCTGAAGCACCTGGTCCGTCACCAGGGTACTGAAGGAGCTGAAGCACCTGGTCCATCACCTGGGCACTTAAGGAGCTGAAGCGCCTGGTCCATCACCTGGGCACTTAAGGAGCTGAAGCACCTGGTCCATCACCTGGGCACTTAAGGAGCTGAAGCGCCTGGTCCATCGCCAGGGTACTGAAGGAGCTGAAGCACCTGATCCATCACCAGGGTACTGAAGGAGCTGAAGCGCCTGGTCCATCACCAGGGTACTGAAGGAGCTGAAGCACCTGGTCCATCACCAGGGTACTGAAGGAGCTGAAGCACCTGGTCCATCACCAGGGTACTGAAGGAGCTGAAGCACCTGGTCCATCACGAGGGTACTTAAGGAGCTGAAGCACCTGGTCCATCACCAGGGTACTTAAGGAGCTGAAGCACCTGATCCATCACCAGGGTACTTAAGGAGCTGAAGCACCTGGTCCATCACGAGGGTACTTAAGGAGCTGAAGCACCTGGTCCATCACCAGGGTACTGACGGAGCTGAAGCACCTGGTCCATCACCAGGGTACTTAAGGAGCTGAAGCACCTGGTCCATCACCAGGGTACTGAAGGAGCTGAAGCACCTGGTCCATCACCAGGGTACTGAAGGAGCTGAAACACCTGGTCCATCACCAGGGTACTGAAGGAGCTGAAGCACCTGGTCCATCACCAGGGTACTGAAGGAGCTGAAGCACCTGGTCCATCACCAGGGTACTGAAGGAGCTGAAGCACCTGGTCCATCACCAGGGTACTGAAGGAGCTGAAGCACCTGGTCCATCACCAGGGTACTGAAGGAGCTGAAGCACCTGGTCCATCACCAGGGTACTGACGGAGCTGAAGCACCTGGTCCATCACCAGGGTACTGACGGAGCTGAAGCACCTGGTCCATCACCAGGGTACTTAAGGAGCTGAAGCACCTGGTCCATCACCAGGGTACTTAAGGAGCTGAAGCACCTGGTCCATCACCAGGGTACTGAAGGTGCTGAAGCACCTGGTCCATCACCAGGGTACTGACGGAGCTGAAGCACCTGGTCCATCACCAGGGTACTGACGGAGCTGAAGCACCTGGTCCATCACCAGGGTACTTAAGGAGCTGAAGCACCTGGTCCATCACCAGGGTACTGAAGGAGCTGAAGCACCTGGTCCATCACCAGGGTACTGAAGGTGCTGAAGCACCTGGTCCATCACCAGGGTACTGACGGAGCTGAAGCACCTGGTCCATCACCAGGGTACTGACGGAGCTGAAGCACCTGGTCCATCACCAGGGTACTGACGGAGCTGAAGCACCTGGTCCATCACCAGGGTACTGACGGAGCTGAAGCACCTGGTCCATCACCAGGGTACTGACGGAGCTGAAGCACCTGGTCCATCACCAGGGTACTGACGGAGCTGAAGCACCTGGTCGATCACCAGGGTACTGACGGAGCTGAAGCACCTGGTCCATCACGAGGGTACTTAAGGTGCTGAAGCACCTGGTCCATCACCAGGGTACTGAAGGTGCTGAAGCACCTGGTCCATCACCAGGGTACTGACGGAGCTGAAGCACCTGGTCCATCACCAGGGTACTGAAGGAGCTGAAGCACCTGGTCCATCACCAGGGTACTGAAGGAGCTGAAGCACCTGGTCCATCACCAGGGTACTGAAGAAGCTGAAGCACCTGGTCCATCACCAGGGTACTGAAGAAGCTGAAGCACCTGGTCCATCACCAGGGTACTGAAGGAGCTGAAGCACCTGGTCCATCACCAGGGTACTGAAGAAGCTGAAGCACCTGGTCCATCACCAGGGTACTGAAGGAGCTGAAGCACCTGGTCCATCACCAGGGTACTGAAGGAGGTGAAGCACCTGGTCCATCACCAGGGTACTGAAGGAGCTGAAGCACCTGGTCCATCACCAGGGTACTGAAGGAGCTGAAGCACCTGGTCCATCACCAGGGTACTGAAGGAGGTGAAGCACCTGGTCCATCACCAGGGTACTGAAGAAGCTGAAGCACCTGGTCCATCACCAGGGTACTGAAGAAGCTGAAGCACCTGGTCCATCACCAGGGTACTGAAGAAGCTGAAGCACCTGGTCCATCACCAGGGTACTGAAGAAGCTGAAGCACCTGGTCCATCACCAGGGTACTGAGGGAGCTGAAGCACCTGGTCCATCACCAGGGTACTGACGGAGCTGAAGCACCTGGTCCATCACCAGGGTACTGACGGAGCTGAAGCACCTGGTCCATCACCAGGGTACTGACGGAGCTGAAGCACCTGGACCATCACCAGGGTACTGACGGAGCTGAAGCACCTGGTCCATCACCAGGGTACTGACGGAGCTGAAGCACCTGGTCCATCACCAGGGTACTGACGGAGCTGAAGCACCTGGACCATCACCAGGGTACTGACGGAGCTGAAGCACCTGGTCCATCACCAGGGTACTGACGGAGCTGAAGCACCTGGTGCATCACCAGGGTACTAATTAGTGTCTTGTTCCAGACGAAGAAATGTGTGGATCAATAAGCCAGTGAAGACAAGACAGTTAACTTCCAGGGATGTGAAAGACAGTGAATAGTGTCACTGTACAGAAGAAAGGAGACAGAGAAAGTGCTAACGTATAGAACAGTTGCACTGATATACCATGCAAGACGATGGTGAAGATAATCAGAAGACTGGTGGAGTACTTGGAGAGAAGTGCTCTCAAGAACAGTAACAATTATGTGTTCAGAGATGGTAAATCTTGCCAGCATATTGGAATTCTATGATAAAGTAACGGAGCGAGAGAGACAGATAGCAAGTGATTGGTTGATTGATAGATTGCATTTTCTTAGACTGCATAAAGACATTGTATGGTATATCCCTCTAGAACAGTGGTTCCCAAACTGGGGGTAAATTACCCCCTGGGGGTAATTTAACCATTTTTGGGGGGTAATGGAGGGGTGACAGAAAAAAAGTTATGAATTCTGAAAATCAAGAAAACAATGCTGTACCCGGTATGAGGATTATTGTTAACTTTGTCTTAGTATATAAAGTTGTAAAGTAAACCTATTATAAGTAAGTAATAAAGTTAAACCAAATAACAATAAACATCAAAAACTAATATACAGTATTAGAAAAGAAGAAATATATAGCTAAGTGTGTGGAAACCCAAAAGTATTTTGACAAGTATGCTTCAGGACAAAAGTCACTCAGTAGCCCAGATCGACCTGTCCAGTACGCGTCACTCACTTCCTGAGGCTGCCTCTATTTCACACTGTTAGTTTATCTGTGAGCATCAGCCGAGGTAGACATAAGCTGGTATGTATGTGTACTGCCCTGTGCAGTATATAGTTAGTATTTACCCACTGTTACTGTGAATTTGTAGCTATTATTAATTTTATATATAATGTATGTGTGGTTCTTACGTTTTCAATGGTTTTGCTAGGATTAGCAGAGTATGCGAGGCTGTATACGTTCACGTTTAGCCATATATATCAGTAATAACAACATTTTGTGAAAGGGGTAACATGCTTTATGTGGCATGTTAAATTGGGTAACAAGCTGAAAAAGTTTGGGAACCACTGCACTAGAAACAAAGACAAATTTAACGTTCGGGTAATCCTTTATCAAGGGTGAGGGACTGACCACCTTAAACTGCTACTGTACCTCTTCAGATTCAGTTATACTGAGACTGATCACCTCAATGATCCTTAATTTTAACAATAAAAGTAAAAATAATATACCGATCCTTAATATTCAAATTAAAAAATGTAACGATATCAAGTCCTTACAAAAAATATATATTATTGCTCGAGACTCTGACGCAAAGTGTTAAACCCGTGTGAGTTCCTACAGTCCTATTAACTTTAACATCCATTCTCTCATTCAGTTCCTGGGCTGCTATTCTTCCAGTTCCATCCTCCATCTTGTTCTTGTAGGACCTCGTCCCTCTAGTTACTTCCTCCATCTTGTTCTTGTAGGACCTCGTCCCTCTAGTTACATCCTCCATCTTGTTATTGTAGGACCTCGTCCCTCTAGTTACATCCTCCATCTTGTTCTTGTAGGACCTCGTCCCTCTAGTTACATCCTCCATCTTGTTCTTGTAGGACCTGGTCCTCTAGTTTCATCTTGTTCTTCAGCGTTGGTAGGACCTGGTTCCTCTAGTTCCATCCTCCGCCTTGTTCTTCAGCGTTGGTAGGACCTGGTTCCTCTAGTTCCATCCTCCGCCTTGTTCTTCAGCGTTGGTAGGACCTGGTTCCTCTAGTTCCATCCTCCGCCTTGTTCTTCAGCGTTGGTAGGACCTGGTTCCTCTAGTTCCATCCTCCGCCTTGTTCTTCAGCGTTGGTAGGACCTGGTTCCTCTAGTTCCATCCTCCGCCTTGTTCTAAAGCATTGGTAGGACCTGGTTCCTCTAGTTCCATCCTCCGCCTTGTTCTTCAGCGTTGGTAGGACCTGGTTCCTCTAGTTCCATCCTCCGCCTTGTTCTTCAGTGTTGGCAGGGCCTGAGTCCTCTAGTGTTGGAAGGTGCTGGTTCCTCCAGCTCAATGCGTCGTCTGTCCAAATCGAGAACGTCTTCGAGATTTCTTCTTGATATCACTCTGATAAATTCCCTGTGCTTGTAGGCGCTTCACTTTCCGCTGTCGTTTTCTGTGAATTATTTCAAGACGTGAAGAGAGTTTGGTGTCAGGTTCTAGCAGAGAGTCACTATCATTAGTGTATAACTTTATATCGCTCTCAAATTCTCTTAAAATTGCATACACTCGGAGCACAGCTGTCAGATCTGGAAATTTCCCCATGGTCATATCATAGTATAAAATAACATCGTCATGGTCGTGAAGGTTACAACTGGTGACAATATCCAGGAATGTAATAGCATGGTAGGCGCAGGAGTCTACGTCGCCTTGTTTGGCCAGGTCAACAATCTTCACGAGGTGCTTTGGGAACCTATTGTATAGAAGGTACGTCCAAAGCTGAGGAGGTACACTGTAGTGAGCGGAATCATAATAGATCAAAAATCCGTCCATACAACGATATAATGCCACACCGTGATCGTCTCCCCCAGGAACACTCAGAGACAATAACATACCCTGACCTGGTCTTAATATTGCCTCCTTATACAGATCCATAACATCCGTCATAGTACAACATTTACCGAATGGTCGGGGAGTTTTATCAAGGATAGTTCTCACTTCATCTGTGTAGAGAGATCGTGTCTGCTGGAACAGTGGATGGTATGTACCTATATACTACACATCCTTCTCTCTTTCTACCATAGTCGTCATCTTGCCTAGATCTGAGAGTTAGGTGTCTAGATCTGTGAGTTAGGTGTCTTGATCTGAGAGTTAGGTGTCTTGATCTGAGAGTTAGGTGTCTTGATCTGAGAGTTAGGTGTCTTGATCTGAGAGTTAGGTGTCGTAATCTGAGAGTCAAATCACGTGTATTATATATACACTACGTCAAAATAAGTCGGGTGTAGCTGAGGTGAAGACTCGATCCTCCGTACAAAAATCGCGATCTAACTGAATTAGTCAATACTGGAGTCCAGTACTCAGAGATCCCTTTCCATTATCTACGAAGACAGTGAGCGTATAAATTTAATAGTCAAACTGAATCAAATATAGTGATGCTAGAATATTGGTGAGAGTGAGGCAGTGAAAGTGTTGATAGTGAATATAATGAAGTAGTCTTAATAGTAACGTTATGAAGGTGATGATAGTGATGTAATGAAGGTGTTGATAGTGATGTAAGGAAGTGTTGATAGTGATGTTATGAAGGTGTTGATAGTGAGGTAATGAAGGTGTTGATAGTGATGTTATGAAGGTGTTGATAGTGATGTTATGAAGGTGTTGATAGTAACGTTATGAAGGTGTTGATAGTGATGTTATGAAGGTGTTGATAGTGATGTAATGAAGGTGTTGATAGTGATGTTATGAAGGTGTTGATAGTGATGTTATGAAGGTGTTGATAGTGATGTTATGAAGGTGTTGATAGTGATGTAATGAAGGTGTTGATAGTGAGGTAATGAAGGTGTTGATAGTGATGTAATGAAGGTGTTGATAGTGATGTAATGAAGGTGTTGATAGTGATGTAATGAAGGTGTTGATAGTGATGTAATGAAGGTGTTGATAGTGATGTAATGAAGGTGTTGATAGTGATGTTATGAAGGTGTTGATAGTGATGTTATGAAGGTGTTGATAGTGATGTAATGAAGGTGTTGATAGTGAGGTAATGAAGGTGTTGATAGTGATGTAATGAAGGTGTTGATAGTGATGTAATGAAGGTGTTGATAGTGAGGTAATGAAGGTGTTGATAGTGAGGTAATGAAGGTGTTGATAGTGAGGTAATTACTACCACCACCACCATTACCACCACCACCACCATTACCACCACCACTATTACCACCACCACCATTACCACCACCACCATTACCACCACCACCATTGCCACCACCACCATTACCACCACCACCATTACCACCACCACCATTATTACCACCACCACCATTATTACCACCACCATTACCACCACAACCACTATTACCACTATTACCACCATTACCACCACCATTACCACCACCACCACCATTACCACCACCACCATTACCACCACCACCATTACCACCACCACCATTACCACCACCATCATTACCACCACCACTATTACCACCATTACCACCACCACCACCACCACCACTATTACCACCACCACCACCACCATCACTATTACCACCACCACCACCATTACCACTACCACTATTACCACCACAACTACTACCACCTCCACCACTACTACTACTACTACTACTAATACTACTACTACTACCAGCACAACCACCACCACGACTACTGTCACCACTACCACCATCACTACCACTGCCCCCACTTCTGTCACCACCACTACTATCACCACTACTACCACAACTACTGTCACCACTACTACCACCACTACTGTCCCCACTTCTACCACCACTACTGTCCCCACTTCTACCACCACTACTGTCACCATTACTACCACACCTACTGTCACCACTACTACCACCACTAGTGTCACCACAACTGTCACCACTACTGTCCCCACTTCTACCACCACTACTCTCACCACTACTACCACCACTACTGTCACCACTGCTACCACCACTAGTGTCACCACTAGTGTCACCACTCCTACCACCACTACTGTCACCACTACTACCACCACTACTGTCCACACTTCTACCACCACTACTGTCACCACTACTACCACCGCTACTGTCACCACTACTACCACCACTACTGTCAACACTTCTACCACCACTAGTGTCACCACTAGTGTCACCACTACTGTCACCACTACTACCACCACTACTGTCACCACTCCTACCACCACTACTGTCACCACTACTACCACCACTACTGTCACCACTACTACGAGCACTAGTGTCACCACCACTACTACCACCACTACTGTCACCACTACTACCACCACTACTGTCACCACTCCTACCACCACTACTGTCACCACTACTACCACCAATAGTCACCACTACTACCACCACTACTATCACCACCACTACTACCACCATTAGTGTCACCACCACTACTACCACCACTACTACCACCACTACTACCACCACTACTACCACCACTACTACCACCACTACTACCACCACTACTACCACCGCTACTACCACCACTACTACCACCACTACTACCACCACTACTACCACTACTACTACCACCACTACTACCACCACTACTACCACCACTACTACCACCACTACTACCACCACTACTACCACCACCACTACCACCACTACTACCACCACTACTACCACCACTACCACCACTACTACCACCACTACTACCACCACTACTACCACCACTACTACCACCACTACTACCACCACTACTACCACCGCTACTACCACCGCTACTACCACCGCTACTACCAACACTACTACCACCACTACTACCACCACTACTACCACCACTACTACCACCACTACTACCACCACTACTACCACCACTACTACCACCGCTACTACCACCGCTACTACCACCACTACTACCACCACTACTACCACCACTACTACCACCACTACTACCACCACTACTACCACCGCTACTACCACCGCTACTACCACCGCTACTACCACCACTACTACCACCACTACTACCACCACTACTACCACCACTACTACCACCACTACTACCACCACTACTTTATATATACCCTCGGTGTCCCTGTATTGTTTATAACAGGTTGATAAAACTCCTGGAGGGCAAAACGTTGCCACAAAACTCCTGGAGGGCAAAACGTTGCCACAAAACTCCTGGAGGGCAAAACGTTGCCACAAAACTCCTGGAGGGCAAAACGTTGCCACAAAACTCCTGGAGGGCAAAACGTTGCCACAAAAAAACTCCTGGAGGGCAAAACGTTGCCACAATAAAACTCCTGGAGGGTAAAACGTTGCCACAATAAAACTCCTAGAGGGCAAAACGTTGCCACAATAAAACTCCTGGAGGGCAAAACGTTGCCACAAAACTCCTGGAGGGCAAAACGTTGCCACAAAACTCCTGGAGGGCAAAACGTTGCCACAATAAAACTCCTGGAGGGCAAAACGTTGCCACAATAAAACTCCTGGAGGGCAAAACGTTGCCACAATAAAACTCCTAGAGGGCAAAACGTTGCCACAATAAAACTCCTGGAGGGCAAAACGTTGCCACAAAACTCCTGGAGGGCAAAACGTTGCCACAATAAAACTCCTAGAGGGCAAAACGTTGGCACAATAAAACTCCTGGAGGGCAAAACGTTGGCACAATAAACTCCTGGAGGGCAAAACGTTGCCACAAAACTCCTGGAGGGCAAAACGTTGCCACAATAAAACTCCTAGAGGGCAAAACGTTGGCACAATAAACTCCTGGAGGGCAAAACGTTGCCACAATAAAACTCCTGGAGGGCAAAACGTTGCCACAAAACTCCTGGAGGGCAAAACGTTGCCACAATAAAACTCCTAGAGGGCAAAACGTTGGCACAATAAACTCCTGGAGGGCAAAACGTTGGCACAATAAAACTCCTGGAGGGCAAAACGTTGGCACAATAAACTCCTGGAGGGCAAAACGTTGCCACAAAACTCCTGGAGGGCAAAACGTTGCCACAATAAAACTCCTAGAGGGCAAAACGTTGGCACAATAAACTCCTGGAGGGCAAAACGTTGCCACAATAAAACTCCTGGAGGGCAAAACGTTGCCACAAAACTCCTGGAGGGCAAAACGTTGCCACAATAAAACTCCTAGTGGGCAAAACGTTGGCACAATAAACTCCTGGAGGGCAAAACGTTGGCACAATAAAACTCCTGGAGGGCAAAACGTTGGCACAATAAACTCCTGGAGGGCAAAACGTTGCCACAATAAAACTCCTGGATGTCAAAACGTTGCCACAATAAAACTCCCAGAGGGCAAAACGTTGCCACAATAAAACTCCTAGAGGGCAAAACGTTGCCACAATAAAACTCCTGGAGGGCAAAACGTTGCCACAATAAAACTCCTAGAGGGCAAAACGTTGCCACAATGAAACTCCTGGAGGGCAAAACTTTGACAATAAAACTCCAGGAGGGCAAAACGTTGACACAAAACCCCTGGAGGGCAAAACGTTGCAACAGTAAAACTCCAGGAGGGCAAAACGTTGCCACAGTAAAACTCCTGGAGGGCTAAACGTTGCCACAATAAAACTCATATAGGGCGAAACGTTGCCATAATAGAACTTTTGGAGGGCAAAACGTTGCCACAATAAAACTTTTGGAGGACAAAATGTAGCCACAATAAAACTCCTGGAGGGCAAAACGTTGCCACCATAAAACTCCTGGAGGGCAAAACGTTGCCACAATATAACTCCACAAGGGCAAAACGTTACCACAATGTAACTCCTGGAGGGCAAAACGTTGCCACAATGCAACTCCTGGAGGGCAAAACGTTGCCACAGTAAAACTCCTGAAGGGCAAAACGTTGCCACAATAAAACTCCTGGAGGGCAAAACGTTGCCACAATATAACTCCTGGAGGGCAAAACGTTGCCACAATATAACTCCTGGAGGGCAAAACGTTGCCAGAATATAACTCCTGGAGGGCAAAACGTTGCCACAATTAAATGTTATATTACATTATTGTATTCACTACACATCTACCATCACTACACATCTACCATCACTACACGTCTACCATCACTACACTTCTACCATCACTACACATCTACCATCACTACACATCTACCATCACTACACATCTACCATCACTACACATCTACCATCACTACACGTCTACCATCACTACACATCTACCTTCACTACACATCTACCATCACTACACATCTACCATCACTACACGTCTACCTTCACTACACATCTACCATCACTACACATCTACCATCACTACACATCTATCATCACTACACATCTACCATCACTACACATCTACCATCACTACACATCTACCTTCACTACACATCTACCATCACTACACATCTACCATCACTACACATCTACCATCACTACACATCTACCATCACTACACATCTACCATCACTACACATCTACCATCACTACACATCTACCATCACTACACATCTACCATCACTACACATCTACCATCACTACACATCTACCATCACTACACATCTACCATCACTACACATCTACCATCACTACACATCTACCATCACTACACATCTACCATCACTACACATCTACCATCACTACACATCTACCTTCACTACACATCTACCATCACTACACATCTACCATCACTACACATCTACCATCACTACACATCTACCATCACTACACATCTACCATCACTACACATCTACCATCACTACACATCTACCATCACTACACATCTACCATCACTACACATCTACCATCACTACACATCTACCATCACTACACATCTACCATCACTACACATCTACCATCACTACACGTCTACCATCACTACACTTCTACCATCACTACATATCTACCATCACTACACATCTACCATAACTAGACATCTACCATCACTACACGTCTACCATCACTACACGTTTACCATCACTACACGTCTACCATCACTACACATCTACCATCACTACACATCTACCATCACTACACATCTACCATCACTACACATCTACCATAACTAGACATCTACCATCACTACACGTCTACCATCACTACACGTTTACCATCACTACACGTCTACCATCACTACACGTCTACCATCACTACACATCTACCATCACTACACATCTACCATCACTACACATCTACCATAACTAGACATCTACCATCACTACACGTCTACCATCACTACACGTCTACCATCACTACACTTCTACCATCACTACACATCTACCATCACTACACATCTACCATCACTACACATCTACCATAACTAGACATCTACCATCACTACACGTCTACCATCACTACACGTTTACCATCACTACACGTCTACCATCACTACACATCTACCATCACTACACATCTACCATCACTACACATCTACCATCACTACACATCTACCATAACTAGACATCTACCATCACTACACGTCTACCATCACTACACGTCTACCATCACTACACGTTTACCATCACTACACATCTACCATCACTACACGTCTACCATCACTACACGTTTACCATCACTACACGTCTACCATCACTACACGTCTACCATCACTACACGTTTACCGTCACTACACATCTACCATCACTACACGTCTACCATCACTACACGTCTACCATCACTACACGTCTACCATCACTACACGTTTACCATCACTACACATCTACCATCACTACACGTCTACCATCACTACACGTCTACCATCACTACACGTTTACCATCACTACACGTCTACCATCACTACACGTTTACCATCACTACACATCTACCATCACTACACATCTACCATCACTACACATCTACCATCACTACACATCTACCATCACTACACGTCTACCATCTCTACACATATTCATCATTACAATGCATGTCTGTCACCACCCAGATCATTTCCACTACTCACCACTGATCATCAACTCACTTTCGGATATATAGAAAATCTCTGATGTCTGATAGTTCCAACCTAACTTATATATTACATCTAACATATTAGAACCTCTAGGGTGTACGTTCTTATACTAGCTAATCTCCTCCTATTTTTAGCCAAGGTCAAGAATTGAATATAACACTCAAGTGTGTTTCTCCTAGTTATCCTTGCAGAATCAAAAATGGGTCTTAAGTACTGGGTGGTTGGTGTTGGGTTGGTCATGTCACTGACATCCTGGCAAGTTTATCTGTGGAGGAGAAATGAGGCCCTGGAAAACACTCTTCGGAAGGAATATGGACAGCTGGTCGAACTGTCAGCTTCAAGAAATAATATCCAAAACGTGTGGTATTTCCTCCCTTTTTCTTACTTCGTCTCTTCGCCTGCTGAGCCTCGTCCTTTGGAGGTTGATCCGGACACGTACTGGAAGTATGCACCCTTGGTTGGCTCTCTCCTCACTCTAAGACACCGTCAACGCCAAGCCAGTTACGTTGAGTCGCAGAAGCAGATGATTGTGGAGTCAGCTGGGTCGCTTGACGTCGACAACGTTCTTTCATGTTTATCCCTCTTCATTGTGGTGATATTGATGGTACTGATGATTAAGCTCACTCACTGCTCCCAGGATATCAGGGGAAGAACAGAAGCCTTCCGCTGCCGTGATGAGCCAGAGGGCCCTGTTGAACCGGAGGTCCCTGTCTAGCCAAAGGTCCCTGTCGAGCCAGAGGTCCCTGTCGATACAGAGGTCCCTGTTGAGCCAGAGGTCCTTCTTGAACCAGTGGTCCCTGTCGAGCCAGAGGTCCCTGTCGAGCCAGAGGTCCCTGTCGAGCCAGAGGTCCCTGTCGAGTCAAAGGTCCCCGTTGAGACAGAGGCCACCGTTGACCCTACAGGTGGTGGTAACACTGTAACAACTCCCCTGAGTGATAAGCAGTGGTATACTTTTCTTACAGTGTGTCCTAAAGGATCGTATCATAAGTTAATGCAAAATAAAGGTTTATTTGTAGTGGAACTGCTTCAAAAATATCATGTTGAACTAGAGCTTAACATGGATGAAGACACCGTAAAAGTAATGAGCCCTGACCGGAACCAAGCAATCGAGTGTAATCAAGCTATTATCAGTAAACTCAGTGCAAGAAAAACCAGACGTAAATTATGGGCAGACATGGCACGGAACCGCTGAAGAAAGAATTCACCGCTTGATTTAACAGTGACTGGAACGTTAGTGAACGGAGGAGAGAATAACAGTGACTGGAACGTTAGTGAACGGAGGAGAGAGAACACGTAACGATCATTGTAATGAAAGACTGATTGAGATCAAAGGATAAAACTCCTGGTGGTGTGAGACGAAATCTATGGCGCTGATGATACTTCAGACTTGTATAAGTGATACAGACAAGTCTCTCTAACTTTAGTTTGGTTGGCAGTGAAGCTGAAGAAATTAGATAATGTTGTGAAGGTGATAAATATTTTTTTGTGATTTTATTTATATGTATTTATGTTATTATATATATATATATATATATCTATATATATATATATATATATATATATATATATATATATATATATATATATATATATATATAATTGTTTAGAGAACCGATTCGTTGACAAATTAGACACATATGCAACACTTATATTTATTATTGAAATGCATCACCACACAGTGGCTTCATCAGTCCAACACGAAGAATGGTTATAAGAAGGTGACTGGGGTAATCAGTTACCCAGTCTGGATTCGATGCATCAATTCATCAGTATCAACAAGATAGATGGACTGATTACATCGACTCGAGGCCGAAGGACTGATTACATCGACTCGAGGCCGAAGGACTGATTACATCGACTCGAGGCCGAAGGACTGATTACATCGACTCGAGGCCGAAGGACTGATTACATCGACTCGAGGCCGAAGGACTGATTACATCGACTCGAGGTCGATTGAATGATTACCTCAATCTCTTCCTCACCTTTCACTGTTCTCTGTATTGGACTGATGAAGCCACTGGCTGGCGAAGCGTTACCAGAATGATTCCAAAACGTTGCATAAGTGACTTATCAACTTTTCGCTCTACTAAGCAATTTATTCAAACATTACTGAAGGAATATTTGGTTAATGGTGACTTTTAAGTTTACTTATGTGACTTTATCGAAGTAATTTTAAGTTCCTGATAATCCACTCCGGTGTTAACTGAACAATAAATGTGAATCCAGATTTCGGACGCAAGATTAATCATTATATTTCTCCTTAAATGATTAATATTTTGCTATTGTTACAGTCGAATACATAATTCCTCGGTTCTTTTAGTGACCCTGGGAGACGTACTGCACATAATAAGGAACGGGTGGGGTTAGAACCCGCGATCAGAGTCACAAAACTCCAGACCGAATGTTAGCCACTGGACCAGCTGCTACAATAAGATTCATCCAGCTAGGTATATTTCTACACCATAGGAAGGTTAACATAGGCACCACTGTGAGTCATGTTGACGGATTTGAGGGGACCTGAGCTAGAGTTCGTCACGGCCACGCTAGCGGGAGATTCGTCTGTAAAACTTATATTTATGGTCACAGTGGTGGCCTATGCTAACCTTTCTATGGTGCTTAAATATACCTAGTTGGATTAATCTTGTTGTAGGCAGCTGACACAGTGGCTAACGCGTCGGTCTGGAGTTTTATAACTCTCCGATCGCGGGTTCTAACCCCACCCGTGGTATGGTTTGTTTGCAATCGTGTCATTACGATTTCGTGAGAATGTAATCCTGTAATTCTAGAAAATAAAAAATAGCATATATTAACAATATTGAATTTTTAGTAAAGAGAATCGGAATTCTTTGCAACACCATTTAAAACGATGCAAGAGGACGCCAAATAGAGACGCCATGATGTTTCCTACCTTATTAAGAGTTATTTCTAAGTTGTTATTGGTTAATTAAGACACACTTACCTACAGTGGTGAGGCAGGTGGCGAGGAGAGTAGCAGAGACCATAATGGTGGTTGTGTAGGAGACTTGACGTCGTCAGGTGCTCTGTGTGAGTGACGTCTGTAACATCTGAAGGAGAGTCTGGGATGCTAGATGATGTCCTGTGTGTTAATGTTCGTAACGTCTTTATAAGTACCAATATTATTTTTCCTAATGCATTTTCTGTAGCCGTTTAAAACCACTTTTGTTGCTCCTTTTATCACTGTTGTTTTAACTTTCCTACATATTTTCTTTCTAACAGATACAGTATTAATATTTTTGAAATGTAATTCCCGCAACGCAGTCAATGAGATCAGTTGTTTCTAAATCAAAATATCACGAGCTTCAATGACAGAAATGTTCACCAACTTGTCAAGTATATAAAATTTACATAATCAAAATCCTGGTCTCTCCTTCAGTGTATTAATATAAATCAAGACAACCTGAAAAGACAATTTATTTCCAAAGGTCAGAATTTATTCTGGATCACTGATATGAAATACAGTATTGCGTAAATTAATAAATTTCTTCTGAATTTATATAAATTTTTCGACAAGTGGGTTATACTCTGTAAGTTATTCTA
The DNA here is from genome assembly GCF_038502225.1 of Cherax quadricarinatus. NCBI lineage: Eukaryota > Metazoa > Arthropoda > Malacostraca > Decapoda > Parastacidae > Cherax > Cherax quadricarinatus. Next base: position 9,927,018 of record NC_091387.1, read on the forward strand.
TATTGGACTTGTAGGAGCTGAAAGGAAATGTAATCCAAAATTACTACACCTAAACTTAATTTCGTATTTAGATTATAGTAGGATCAGTTAGCATTTTGATAGATAAAGTATGTTAACTCCCTCAGGTCCTAAATATGGCTGTCTATATTGCATAGCTCACAGGAGGAGCTCAACTGCATATTAGCCCAATACTATCAAAGGTCTTTGCCCCACTCCTTCAGAGTGCAGGCTCTGTACTTCCCACTTCCACTCTTCCTTCAGAGTGCAGGCTCTGTACTTCCCACTTCCACTCTTCCTTCAGAGTGCAGGCACTGTACTTCCCACTTCCACTCTTCCTTCAGGGTGCAGGCTCTGTACTTCCCACTTCCACTCTTCCTTCAGAGTGCAGGCTCTGTACTTCCCACTTCCACTCTTCCTTCAGGGTGCAGACAGTGTGCTTCCACTGTGATCCAGCCTCCTCCTGCTTCCACTGTGATCCAGCCTCCTCCTGCTTCCACTGTGATCCAGCCTCCTCCTGCTTCCACTGTGATCCCAATGGGATGAGCGGAGAAGACGGGACAGACGAAGAATAACGCTGGAAAGGAATGTTCTTAGTTGTAGAAATAGAGCCAGGGCTTAACCCAGCAGCGAAGGCGATAGTGGGACAGAGAACGAACATCGCAAAGAATCCAAAGGTTATTTGTAAATAGGGTTAGGAGCAGGATCATGCAAGGAGTATTAAAGGTTGTGTTGGTTTGTGGGTCTGCGAATGTCTTCGTCAAGGAGAGAGGTCCAGTAGTTATGTCGTGTCTCAAGTTTGTCTATCTGTCTGTCACTAAGCGTCTTCCAGTGCAGATTCAGCTCAGGGATGTCTAATTGGGCATGGAGAGACTCGCTTGTGGCGAAGTCCTCCCATCTGACATCAAGCACCGACCACTGGTCTCTGTCAGTCGCCTAGCAATGGCCTAGTGGCTACTCTAGCAATCATCACTGATTACTAGTAGATTTCCTCTTATCTTTACAAACCCACGTCACTCATGTCATAGTCCGGCTTCACCTGTCACACTTCTAACTCATTTCCATTCTGACAGAATAAAGTTTAATCAGTGTTGTTATCCGTCCAAAGCCTCCCCAGGCCCATTTATCGGGACTGCGTCCTGCTGTTGACTGGTCCTGACCTAGTGTTAATGTTTTAGCCTTTTTAAAAGCACTGAGGAAAAAACCGGCCACTACAACCTGACAGATTCCTTGAAGTTTTGTCGTTAAATTTGGCGTTTTCTTCCATATTTTCCTCCCAATGTACACTGGTCAGTTGATATGGAGGTCAGTTACTGTAAAATCGTTCTTGGCTGTTAACTATTCACTTCCTGAGACTTGGCACTGAGGGAAAAGAACCGTCGCTACAACCTGACAGTTTTCTTGGAATTCGTTTTGTAGATTTTGTGATGTCTCCTGTGTTTCCCTCCTATCAACACTGGTGCAGTTGATATGGAGATCAGTTACTTCAGTGTAGTGGAAAACGTCGCTTGTCTGGCAGCAGGTCTGGTATTTGATTGCCGGTAGTCCTTTCTTGGTCATATTTGATTTGTTATGTTGTCGTCACCGTCAGTTTTCTTGTCATTGTAAGGTCCTTGTATGTTCATGCAACAGTACTTGCAATTAGGCCGTCACTGGAGCTTGATCGGCCCAGGGGTGGCAAAGACATAGGAGCAGCTGTTGCTGCTGCAGCTGTTGATGCTGTTGCTGCCTGGGTCATGATCCAGCTCAACTCTGTAACACTATACATCAAAAGTCCGGAAGTTACACTGTATCCAACAAGATATTACCCATTCTGGAGACCACTGTAACATGATGTCAACAGATCCTTCTCTAACCCATCCCGTCTCACCACAGTTACTATCACAGTTACTGCTACTACTACTACTACTGCTACCCACGAGACACTCCACCTGACTACTGCCACTATATTAGGACTGAAGCAGCCACTCCTGGCGAAACGTTTCCTCACAAAATGGGCCAGTAACCCTACTGCAATGTTTTTATGTTCTTTTGCTCATGCTTGTCAGTATTCTACACCATTTTAAACATCGTTAATGTTAGAAACCCGCCATTATCACTGCACACGCGAGTTCTCATGACATCACGCACTCCAGCTACACATACGGTTTGAAAGTTAAGACACATGTGCAACATCTGGATATCTTTATTGTAGACGTTTCGCCATCCAGTGGCTTTATCAATACAGATTCTAGGACATAATAGGAAGACAGTAGAACTATATACAAAAGATGAGGTAATCAGTCCCTCGGCCTTGGAGTTAGTGTTCACAGCATCGTGGTGGAGGAGAATCTGGAGCAAAGGCAAGAAGACTGGCGGTTATATAGGCGTCAGTGGAGGGCGAAACGTCTACAATAAAGATATCCAGATGTTGCACATGTGTCTTAACTTTCATATTGTCGGTATTTTATACCTTTCTTGTACACATACGGTTCACATCTGAACCCGAAATAGAACCTGAGCTCTCTCTTGCTTAACTAAATATCCTGCTGGAAAGTTCAAGTTTAATGATCACTGAGTTTAAACTATGCAAAGCACATAGGGATACAGGACACAAGATCAATTATGCATGACAATAGTTACTGTGGAGTCGTTTATTGATACAGCGTTTATCCCTCCGATGGGATATAGGGAACTGAAGTGTTTAACAGCTTACAGGAGTGGTCCTGAAATAAGTAAATAGTGGGAAAATAACAGAGGGAAAGTACAAAATATTAACTAATGGGAGAGAAACTGATATTGTTGACGAGTAATAACCTGAGTGGAGACGCTAACAAAAGTCTTCACAGATACACAATAGTCTTTGTGTGTGTGTGTGTGTACTCACCTATATGTACTTATATGTGGTTGCAGGGGTCGAGTTAACAGCTCCTGGTCCTGCCTCTTCGCTGGTTGTTACTAGGTCCACATGCTCCCTGCTCCAAAAGCCTTATCGCACCTCTTCCTAAAGCTATATACTGATCCTGCCTCCACTACCTCACTATCCAGTCTGTTCCATTTCCTCTACATGTGTGTGTGTGGATGTGTGTGTATGGGGGGGTTGTATTTTTCTAGATGTGTGAAGCTCGGTCTTAAAGAGTGATTTCAATTATTTAAGGAATTATTGGGAAATGCGTCAGTTGTTTGGGAAAAGCGTCAGGTGTGTGAGCTGACAGGTGTTCAGGAAGACCATTTATACCTTGTCAGACACTGCAGCATCATGGAATCTTAATTCTGAGGACATGTACATAACCGTCACGACTACGACAACTACTACTACAACTAACCCATCTCTTTGGGAAGGACCTACTTCCACTGGGGAATCCCGCCCACCAGTGACTATGTCCTCGTCTGCCACCCGCCCCTTTCCACCTGACGTCAGTATATAAGCACACACACCTTGTACATGTACTTGTATACCTTGTACATGTACTTGTAAACCTTGTACATGTACTTGTATACCTTGTACATGTACTTGTATACCTTGTACATGTACTTGTACACCTTGTACATGTACTTGTATACCTTGTACATGTACTTGTATACCTTGTACATGTACTTGTACACCTTGTACATGTACTTGTATACCTTGTACATGTACTTGTATACCTTGTACATGTACTTGTATACCTTGTACATGTACTTGTACACCTTGTACATGTACTTGTATACCTTGTACATGTACTTGTATACCTTGTACATGTACTGGTATACCTTGTACATGTACTTGTACACCTTGTACATGTACTTGTATACCTTGTACATGTATACCTTGTACATGTACTTGTACACCTTGTACATGTACTTGTATACCTTGTACATGTACTTGTATACCTTGTACATGTACTGGTATACCTTGTACATGTACTTGTATACCTTGTACATGTACTTGTATACCTTGTACATGTACTTGTATACCTTGTACATGTACTGGTAGTAAATATGTTATTATTATTATTTATGCAGGAAAGTCGTAATGATAATTTACCTGCAAGTATAAATGTCTTTCTATTCTTTTATCATATTCGGAAAAAAATATATTTGAAGAAAATCGACATTGAAAACAGTGAAGTTATATGACACAATTCCCAGGAGCAGCCTAAAAATAATCGCGTCTGAAATCTATATTGTCGAGGGACGAGGCTGTGTGTGCAGCACGCGAGCATGGATCAGGGAGGTGGTGGGTCGTGCTAACCTGCCTCTCCACAGCTTGTGCACACACACACACACACACACACACACACACACACACACACACACACACACACACACACACACACAAGGTTCCAGAGCTCAGGGGAATGTCCTATGAAGAAAGGTTAAGGGAAATCAGCCTGACGACACTGGAGGACAGGAGGGTCAGGGGAGACATGATAACGACATATAAAATACTGCACGGAATAGACAAGGTGGACAAAGACAGGATGTTCCAGGGAGGGGACACAGAAACAAGAGGTCACAATTGGAAGTTGAAGACTCAGATGAGTCAGAGAGATATTAGGAAGTATTTCTTCAGTCACAGAGTTGTCAGGCCGTGGAATAGCCTAGCAAGTGATGTAGTGGAGGCAGGAACCATACACAGTTTTAAGACGAGGTATGATAAAGCTCATGGAGCAGGGAGAGAGAGGACCCAGTAGCAACCGGTGAAGAGGCGGGGCCAGGAGCTAAGACTCGACCCCTGCAACCACAAATAGGTGAGTACAAATAGGTGAGTGTACTCTCTCTCTCTCTCTCTCTCTCTCTCTCTCTCTCTCTCTCTCTCTCTCTCTCTCTCTCTCTCTCTCTCTCTCTCTCTCTCTCTCTCTCTCTCTCTCGTCAGCCAGGAAGTTGATTAGTCTGGAGAGTGATGTAGGGGAGGCAGGATCCATATATAGCTTTAAGAAGAAGTATGACAAAGCTTGTGGACTTGGTAGCGACCAGTGAAGATGCGGGGCCAGGAGCTATGACTCGACCACTGCAACCACAGTTGCATGAGTACACACACACACACACACACACACACACACACACACACACACACACACACACACACACACACACACACACACACAACACAACACAAAACACACACACAAACACAACAAACAACACACAACACACACACATACACAGACACACACACACACACACAACACAACACACAACACACACACATATACACACACACACACACACACACACACACACACACACACAACACAACACACAACACACACACACACACACACCCACATATACACACACACACACACACACACACACACACACACACACACACACACACACTCACACACACACACACACTCACACACACACACACACACACACACACACACACACACACACACACACACACACACCACACACACACCACACACACACACACCACACACACACACACACACACTCTCACACACACACACACACACACACACACACACACACACACACACACACTCGGCTGTTGCTAACCATTCTCTTTGCTCACGTTATCTCGGTTCACCATCCAGACCTGTGTACAACTGGATGTCTATGTAAGTATTACATGTTATGATATCAGTTGTGTAATGCCGACAAGTGGATGACTGTGACGTTTCGCTCTAACACAGAGGCATGAGGACACAGATTTACCCTGGAACGAACATACATGCAGCAGTTGAAGCCACTGTCACATGTGGAAGTGGAACGAACAGAGAGATGCAGCAGTTGAAGCCACTGTCACATGTGGAAGTGGAAAGAACAGAGAGATGCAGCAGTTGAAGCCACTGTCACATGTGGAAGTGGAACGAACAGAGAGATGCAGCAGTTGAAGCCACTGTCACATGTGGAAGTGGAACGAACAGAGAGATGCAGCAGTTGAAGCCACTGTCACATGTGGAAGTGGAACGAACAGAGAGATGCAGCAGTTGAAGCCACTCCCACATGTGGAAGTTTATTCTCTATAAGGGTTACAATGTGGGGTTTACAGGTATTGGGTACTGTGTGGTTTACATGTTATAAAATACTAATTACAGAGGGGCCACTAGGACACCTAGCATGGCTAGGCATTTCGGGCAGACTTAGATTAATTCTTAACATTAAATCCTTACAGATTATGGTATTAAGGCTAAGTGACTACATCATAATTTGTGAGTTTAGCAATGTGAATGCTTTTGTTTTGGCACAATACAAAGTGTCTATATTGGAGTATCATAGGCAAACTTATGACTAGTTAGGATTTATTATTTTAAGATTAAGATTAGTATTTCTGGGTTTATAGTCAGTGGGTGAGTGAGTGTAATTGTGAACCACCAGGTGGTTATCATGTAGTTAGTTGTCGGGGTGTATCAGGGAGATAAGATGTTTTCTGACTGTAGTTTTGAAAGTGATGAATGTGTCTGCAGTTCTAGAGTTCTCAGGTAGGGTGTTCCAGATTTTAGGTCCTTTGAAATACATTGAATTTTTGTAAAGGTTTAGTCGAACACGGGGAATGTCATAGAGATGTTTGTGTCTGGTGTTATGTTTGTGGAACGAACAGACATGCAGCAGTTGAAGCCACTCCCACATGTGGAAGTGGAACGAACAGACATGCAGCAGTTGAAGCCACTCCCACATGTGGAAGTGGAACAAATAGAGAGATGCAGCAGCTGAAGCCACTCCCACATGTGGAAGTGGAACAGACAGACATGCAGCAGTTGAAGCCACTCCCACATGTGGAAGTGGAACGAACAGACATGCAGAAGTTGAAGCCATTGTCACATGTGGAAGTGGAATAAAACAGACATGCAGCAGTTGAAGCCACTCCCACATGTGGAAGTGGAACGAACAGACATGCAGCAGTTGAAGCCACTCTTACATGTGGAGGTGGAACAAACAGAGAGATGCAGCAGTTGAAGCCACTCCCACATGTGGAAGTGGAACAAACAGAGAGATGCAGCAGTTGAAGCCACTCCCACATGTGGAAGTGGAACAGAGACATGCAGCAGTTGAAGCCACTCCCACATGTGGAGGTGGGTCAAGATAATATAGACCAAAGTTGCTTCCAATAACAGGTCCTTCCACATATTCACATGCGTCTTATTCATCAAAACATTTAATTTTGATGAATACGTTTTAAGATTATAATGAATTTCCACCTTAGGAGGCGCAAATGTCACCTTTATGGTACCATTATATAATTGTTGTGTGTATATACTCGGAGAGATATGTTCCTCTTGTGTATATACTCGGAGAGATATGTTCCTCTTGTGTATATACTCGGAGAGATATGTTCCTCTTGTGTATATACTCGGAGAGATATGTTCCTCTTGTGTATATACTCGGAGAGATATGTTCCTCTTGTGTATATACTCGGAGAGATATGCTCCTCTCGTGTATATACTCGGAGAGAGATGTTTCTCTTGTGTATATACTCGGAGAGATATGTTCCTCCTGTGTGTATATACTCGGAGAGATATGTTCCTCTTGTGTATATACTCGGAGAGATATGCTCCTCCTGTGTGTATATACTCGGAGAGATATGTTCCTCCTGTGTGTATATACTCGGAGAGATATGCTCCTCCTGTGTGTATATACTCGGAGATATATGCTCCTCCTGTGTGTATATACTCGGAGAGATATGCTCCTCCTGTGTGTATATACTCGGAGAGATATGCTCCTCCTGTGTGTATATACTCGGAGATATATGCTCCTCCTGTGTGTATATACTCGGAGATATATGCTCCTCCTGTGTGTATATACTCGGAGAGATATGCTCCTCCTGTGTGTATATACTCGGAGATATATGCTCCTCCTGTGTGTATATACTCGGAGATATATGCTCCTCCTGTTTGTATATACTCGGAGAGATATGCTCCTCCTGTGTGTATATACTCGGAGATATATGCTCCTGTGTGTATATACTCGGAGATATATGCTCCTCCTGTGTGTATATACTCGGAGATATATGCTCCTCCTGTGTGTATATACTCGGAGAGATATGCTCCTCCTGTGTGTATATACTCGGAGATATATGCTCCTCCTGTGTGTATATACTCGGAGATATATGCTCCTCATGTGTGTATATACTCGGAGATATATGCTCCTCCTGTGTGTATATACTCGGAGATATATGCTCCTGTGTGTATATACTCGGAGATATATGCTCCTCCTGTGTGTATATAGTCGGAGATATATGCTCCTCCTGTGTGTATATACTCGGAGATATATGCTCCTCCTGTGTGTATATACTCGGAGATATATGCTCCTCCTGTGTGTATGTACTCGGAGATATATGCTCCTCCTGTGTGTATATACTCGGAGATATATGCTCCTCCTGTGTGTATATACTCGGAGATATATGCTCCTCCTGTGTGTATATACTCGGAGATATATGCTCCTCCTGTGTGTATATACTCGGAGATATATGCTCCTCCTGTGTGTATATACTCGGAGATATATGCTCCTCCTGTGTGTATATACTCGGAGATATATGCTCCTCCTGTGTGTATATACTCGGAGATATATGCTCCTCCTGTGTGTATATACTCGGAGATATATGCTCCTCCTGTGTGTATATACTCGGAGATATATGCTCCTCCTGTGTGTATATACTCGGAGACATATGCTCCTCCTGTGTGTATATACTCGGAGATATATGCTCCTCCTGTGTGTATATACTCGGAGAGATATGCTCCCCCTGTGTGTATATACTCGGAGATATATGCTCCTCCTGTGTGTATATACTCGGAGATATATGCTCCTCCTGTGTGTATATACTCGGAGAGATATGCTCCCCCTGTGTGTATATACTCGGAGATATATGCTCCTCCTGTGTGTATATACTCGGAGATATATGCTCCTCCTGTGTGTATATACTCGAAGATATACGCTCCTCCTGTGTGTATATACTCGGAGATATATGCTCCTCCTATGTGTATATACTCGGAGATATATGCTCCTCCTGTGTGTATATACTCGGAGAGATATGCTCCTCCTGTGTGTATATACTCGGAGATATATGCTCCTCCTGTGTGTATATACTCGGAGATATATGCTCCTCCTGTGTGTATATACTCGGAGATATATGCTCCTCCTATGTGTATATACTCGGAGATATATGCTCCTCCTGTGTGTATATACTCGGAGATATATGCTCCTCCTGTGTGTATATACTCGGAGATATATGCTCCTCCTGTGTGTATATACTCGGAGATATATGCTCCTCCTATGTGTATATACTCGGAGATATATGCTCCTCCTATGTGTATATACTCGGAGATATATGCTCCTCCTGTGTGTATATACTCGGAGATATATGCTCCTCCTGTGTGTATATACTCGGAGATATATGCTCCTCCTGTGTGTATATACCTCTGACCGGGTGAAGGCTTTCTACTGAATTATAAACTTGATGTTCTCTCAGTGGAATACGATGTCTTAAGCACTTCCTCACCTGTGTACAATCACTCTTCCTCACCTGTGTACAATCACTCTTCCTCACCTGTGTACAATCACTCTTCCTCACCTGTGTACAATCACTCTTCCTCACCTGTGTACAATCACTCTCCCTCACCTGTGTACAATCACTCTTCCTCACCTGTGTACAATCACTCTCCCTCACCTGTGTACAATCACTCTTCCTCACCTGTGTACAATCACTCTTCCTCACCTGTGTACAATCACTCTCCCTCACCTGTGTACAATCACTCTTCCTCACCTGTGTACAATCACTCTTCCTCACCTGTGTACAATCACTCTTCCTCACCTGTGTACAATCACTCTTCCTCACCTGTGTACAATCACTCTTCCTCACCTGTGTACAATCACTCTTCCTCACCTGTGTACAATCACTCTTCCTCACCTGTGTACAATCACTCTTCCTCACCTGTGTACAATCACTCTTCCTCACCTGTGTACAATCACTCTTCCTCACCTGTGTACAATCACTCTTCCTCACCTGTGTACAATCACTCTTCCTCACCTGTGTACAATCACTCTTCCTCACCTGTGTACAATCACTCTTCCTCACCTGTGTACAATCACTCTTCCTCACCTGTGTACAATCACTCTTCCTCACCTGTGTACAATCACTCTTCCTCACCTGTGTACAATCACTCTTCCTCACCTGTGTACAATCACTCTTCCTCACCTGTGTACAATCACTCTCCCTCATCTGTGTACAATCACTCTTCCTCACCTGTGTACAATCACTCTTCCTCACCTGTGTACAATCACTCTTCCTCACCTGTGTACAATCACTCTCCCTCATCTGTGTACAATCACTCTCCCTCACCTGTGTACAATCACTCTCCCTTACCTGTGTACAATCACTCTCCCTCACCTGTGTACAATCACTCTCCCTCACCTGTGTACAATCACTCTCCCTCACCTGTGTACAATCACTCTCCCTCACCTGTGTACAATCACTCTCCCTCACCTGTGTACAATCACTCTCCCTCACCTGTGTACAATCACTCTCCCTTACCTGTGTACAATCACTCTCCCTTAACTGTGTACAGTCACTCTCCCTTACCTGTGTACAATCACTCTCCCTTACCTGTGTACAATCTCCCTTACCTGTGTATCGTCCCACTCCCTTTCCTCTGTTCCATCCCACTCCCTCATCTGCGTACCATCCCACTCCCTCATTTGTTTACCATCCCACTCACTCACATGTATATCATCACACTCACTCACCTGTGTACCATCCCACTCCCTCATCTGTGTACCATCCCACTCCCTCATTTGTGTATCATCCCACTCACTCACCTGTGTACCATCCCACTCACTCACCTGTGTATCATCCCACTCACTCACCTGTGTATCATCCCATTCCCTCACCTGTGTACCATCCCACTCACTCACCTGTGTACCATCCCACTCACTCACCTGTGTATCATCCCACTCACTCACCTGTGTATCATCCCACTCACTCACCTGTGTACCATCCCACTCCCTCACCTGTGTACCATCCCACTCACTCACCTGTGTACCATCCCACTCACTCACCTGTGTACCATCCCACTCACTCACCTGTGTATCATCCCACTCACTCACCTGTGTACCATCCTACTCCCTCACCTGTGTACCATCCCACTCCCTCACCTGTGTACCATCCCACTCACCTGTGTACCATTCTACTCACTCACCTGTGTACCATCCGACTCACTCACCTGTGTATCATCCCACTCACTCACCTGTGTACCATCCCACTCCCTCACCTGTGTACCATCCCACTCACCTGTGTACCATTCTACTCACTCACCTGTGTACCATCCGACTCACTCACCTGTGTATCATCCCACTCACTCACCTGTGTATCATCCCACTCACTCACCTGTGTACCATCCCACTCCCTCACCTGTGTACCATCCCACTCACTCACCTGTGTATCATCCCACTCACTCACCTGTGTACCATCCCTCTTCCTCACCTGTGTACCATCCCACTCCCTCACCTGTGTACCATCCCACTCACTCACCTGTGTACCATCCCACTCCCTCACCTGTGTACCATCCCACTCCCTCACCTGTGTACCATCCCACTCCCTCACCTGTGTACCATCCCACTCCCTCACCTGTGTACCATCCCACTCCCTCACCTGTGTACCATCCCACTTACTCACCTGTGTACAATCCCACTCACTCACCTGTGTATCATCCCACTCACTCACCTGTGTACCATCCCACTCACTCACCTGTGTATCATCCCACTCACTCACCTGTGTACCATCCCACTCACTCACCTGTGTACCATCCCACTCCCTCACCTGTGTACCATCCCACTCCCTCACCTATGTACCATCCCACTCCCTCACCTGTGTACCATCCCACTCACTCACCTGTGTACCATCCCACTCACTCACCTGTGTATCATCCCACTCACTCACCTGTGTACCATCCCACTCACTCACCTGTGTACAATCCCACTCACTCACCTGTGTATCATCCCACTCACTCACCTGTGTACCATCCTACTCACTCACCTGTGTATCATCCCACTCACCTGTGTACCATCCCACTCACTCACCTGTGTACCATCCCACTCACTCACCTGTGTACCATCCCACTCACTCACCTGTGTATCATCCCACTCACTCACCTGTGTACCATCCCACTCACTCACCTGTGTACCATCCCACTCACTCACCTGTGTATCATCCCACTCACTCACTTGTGTACCATCCCACTCACTCACCTGTGTACCATCCCACTCACTAACCTGTGTATCGTCCCACTCACTTACCTGTGTACCATCCCACTCACTCACCTGTGTATCATCCCACTCACTCACCTGTGTACCATCCCACTCACTCACCTGTGTATCATCCCACTCACTCACCTGTGTACCATCCCACTCACTCACCTGTGTACCATCCCACTCACTCACCTGTGTATCATCCCACTCACTCACCTGTGTACCATAACAATCACTCACCTGTGTATCATCCCACTCACTCACCTGTGTACCATCCCACTCACTCACCTGTGTACCATCCTTCTTCCTCACCTGTGTACCATCCCACTCCCTCACCTGTGTACCATCCCACTCCCTCACCTGTGTACCATCCCACTCCCTCACCTGTGTACCATCCCTCTTCCTCACCTGTGTACCATCCCACTCACTCACCTGTGTACCATCCCACTCCCTCACCTGTTTACCATCCCAGTCCCTCACTTGTGTAGCATCCCTCTTCCTCACCTGTGTACCATCCCACTCCCTCACCTGTGTACCATCCCACTCCCTCACCTGTGTACCATCCCTCTTCCTCACCTGTGTACCATCCCACTCCCTCACCTGTGTACCATCCCTCTTCCTCACCTGTGTACCATCCCACTCCCTCACCTGTGTACCATCCCTCTTCCTCACCTGTGTACCATCCCACTCCCTCACCTGTGTACCATCCCTCTTCCTCACCTATGTACCATCCCACTCCCTCACCTGTGTACCATCCCTCTTCCTCACCTGTGTACCATCCTACTCCCTCACCTGTGTACCATCCCTCTTCCTCACCTGTGTACCATCCCACTCCCTCACCTGTGTACCATCCCACTCCCTCACCTGTGTACCATCCCTCTTCCTCACCTGTGTACCATCCCACTCCCTCACCTGTGTACCATCCCTCTTCCTCACCTATGTACCATCCCACTCCCTCACCTGTGTACCATCCCTCTTCCTCACCTGTGTACCATCCCACTCCCTCACCTGTGTACCATCCCTCTTCCTCACCTGTGTACCATCCCACTCCCTCACCTGTGTACCATCCCACTCCCTCACCTGTGTACCATCCCACTCCCTCACCTGTGTACCATCCCTCTTCCTCACCTGTGTACCATCCCACTCCCTCACCTGTGTACCATCCCACTCCTTCACCTGTGTACCATCCCACTCCTTCACCTGTGTACCATCCCACTCCCTCACCTGTGTACCATCCCTCTTCCTCACCTGTGTACCATCCCACTCCCTCACCTGTGTACCATCCCACTCCTTCACCTGTGTACCATCCCACTCCCTCACCTGTGTACCATCCCACTCCTTCACCTGTGTACCATCCCACTCCCTCACCTGTGTACCAACACACTTCTGTTTGCTTCAGAATATTCCATTTCCAAAGGTCATTAGCATCGGCTGTCAGACAGGATAACTATATGCTGTCAGACAGGATAACTATATGCTGTCAGACAGGATAACTATATGCTGTCAGACAGGATAACTATATGCTGTCAGACAGGATAACTATATGCTGTCAGACAGGATAACTATATGCTGTCAGACAGGATAACTATATGCTGTCAGACAGGATAAGTATATGCTGTCAGACAGGATAACTATATGCTGTCAGACAGGATAACTATATGCTGTCAGACAGGATAACTATATGCTGTCAGACAGGATAACTATATGCTGTCAGACAGGATAACTGTATGCTGTCAGACAGGATAACTATATGCTGTCAGACAGGATAACTATATGCTGTCAGACAGGATAACTATATGCTGTCAGACAGGATAACTATATGCTGTCAGACAGGATAACTATGTGCTGTCAGACAGGATAACTATATGCTGTCAGACAGGATAACTATATGCTGTCAGACAGGATAACTATATGCTGTCAGACAAGATAACTATATGCTGTCAGACAGGATAACTATATGCTGTCAGACAGGATAACTATATGCTGTCAGACAGGATAACTATATGCTGTCAGACAGGATAACTATATGCTGTCAGACAGGATAACTATATGCTGTCAGACAGGATAACTATATGCTGCCAGACAGGATAACGTTAATCCTTAAGATAAAGAGTAAATTGAACTTTCAGCCTACAGACACATGCATTCCAGAGGTGTACATAGGCCTATCCACGGGATTACTGAGGATAATTATGTGTATGAAATGCGAGTAGAATACAATGATGGTATCTAATACCATGTTGATAATTAAGATACGTTTCTCTATACCTGGCTTCATCAGTTTAATACAATGTATGGTGAAGATTAGGAGATTTAGGTAATTAGTCCCTTAGCCTGGAGTCGGTGTAATCTATCTTTGTTAATACAATATATGCGCGAATAACGGGCTTATATACTGTATATACAGCAGAGGTGAAGCAGTGGTAGACGGCGTCACATTGGGTAAATCCACAGGGGGAGGTAGGTCGTGACTGTAGGTTGGACAAGCGTAGAATTCCTCGTATCAAGATCCCAAATGCTCCACTTGTATCGCGTTTATAAACTCGTCGGTTCTCCGAACTATTTATCTACGTTCGACTGAAGAAACCTACTGTGTAGGCCTACTGTGTAGGCTTCAGATACCCAACTGTTGCACACACAAGAATTCTGTTTGATTGGTGTCAACGGAAAGACAAATTTTACGAGCAATAACACTTTCTAAAGATATGTCTTATCGTCACCTTGAGAACGTTAATGTTTCTTATCTGCGCTACATCCATCCCATGTGAATATCCCAGCTTTATAAAGTGGTTTATCTTATTTAACGACCACTATCGACGTACTGCCCTTATGATCCTCATCAAGTGCGTAACACGACGTTAAAATACTGTGACGTATTTGCCTGTGACGTATTTGCCGCAGATACCGCAATGTTACTTAGTAATTAACTTGTTTATGCCAGAGAGTCAAGTCCCCTCCGGTGCCTCGCCGGCAGACACACACATACACACATACACACACACACACACACACACACACACACACACACACACACACACACACATACACACACACACACACACACACACACATACACACACACACACACACATACACACACACATACACACACACATACACACACACACACATACACACACACACACACACACACACACACACACATACCAGAGAGTATACCTCGACCGCGACAGAACACAAGAAGAAAGGACAACACTGAAAGAGAGGGTACAGAGACGCAAGGAGGAACGAGAAGCAATGAAAATGAGCAGGACCCAGACACAGGAGGAAGGGCAAACACACCCCCAGAATCTCCCACCAAAAGACTCCACCCGCGACATTCCCAACGCAACTGAGCAACCTATACTACAACCCACTCACTGTTCCCTCTGCCACCAACCCCCATATCACAAACCTCACCCCAACAGCTGTCCCTTATGGGCATTCTGACCCCACCCCCATCAACACAAACCCCACCTACACCACAGCCCCATATAGGCCCCCACCAAGGCTCTAGCTCCCCCAACCCCAATATACTTGCATGACCACAATATAAAGGCCTTGTTTGGTAGCTGTAGAGCGGGTAGTTAAATGATATACTTCTTCGGAGGCTTCTTACTTTATTGTTAAGTAGTGGTGGGTACACAGGCTTGTGTGTTTGTGCCCATGGCCCGGGCAGGGCCATGCCACGAGAGAGAGCTGGGAGTACTTGTGTCTTGATGCCAGGCCGCTGTGTGAGTGAGAGCGAGGCAAGTCTGGGCATACTGAAGTGGCAAGGCCTAGGTGGCAGCACCAGCATAGCGCGAAATATGAACTAAGCTGGCAGACAGCATGGGCTGTCTGTGCAGACAGTACAGGCTGTCTACATACGCTCGGCCACCTACCGCGCGTCGTCCCGACGCGACAATACTGGTAGTAAAAGAAACTCGGTCTCTCTCTCGTAGGAACAGGGCACAGAACACAAAATAAAAACATATATATACATATGGACATGGAAAAAAAAAACTTCCTACAGGGAGGGAAGAAAAAAACATGTGGGGTGTGCTAAACATCGTGGTCAAAGGCAGTGAGCGTCGATGAGTATCACTGCACGCCTTCCTGCGTCTGGACAGATACTGCAACACGGGAGACATCGCTGCGGCTGAGCTGTGACGTAACAGGGTACGGTCTCCTCTGGAACGGTGAAGCAGACATCGTAGGAGTCGCTGCAGGTTTTCACTCAACCTGGGGCACGACATGCTGGTGCCCTCGAGTGAGGCGTCGACAAAACTCGGCAACTGGGCAGGACTTCTGGCAAGCGACTCAGGAGGACACTTCTCGACTGGTACTGTCGCTGGGCTATCACTGCCGGCGAGCGTAGAGCGAGTTGTGGAGCAAGTCGTGGCAGAGACGACTGGGCGAAACATCTGGGAGTCGTAACATCATACACCAGACTGCAGTGAGAGAGCTAGCAGTCAAAGTGACATCTTCTTTGTGCAGGCTGCTCACTGAAGCTTGTGACACGAGGCTGACACAGCGCCTGCCGACAGGGCTGGCTGCGGCTTGACGAGTATCATCTCTCGACAGCTGGAGTTATAGCAGAGGTTAGTCTAATATTCCCCAGACTTGTTTCTCTACATATAACTGCACTCTGACGGTCTGGAGGTGAAGTGAAACAAATCTCGATGGGAATCGTAGCAGGTACGATTCTGCAGAACATCACGAGCGACGAGCATAAAAGCTTTCTGTACAAGGGGGCTCATACGCTCAGGGCTGAGAAATCAGCTGTCAAACACTGGTCAGGCGGGTGACTAACACAGTGGTGCTACACAGGTCTGGGTGGGCCAGACCTCACTGGACACACGAAACTTTAAAAACACACCGCTGTACATACGGTACAACATGGCTTAAACTAGCAAATGATGCTTTTCTGCGCATAAAACTGACACTAAGACATATACTAAAATGTGAGAACACTGACTAAGAGGAATTAACACACGACATATATTTTCTCTCAATCTTCTCGACAATACTGAAATAATTACTAGAACACTCGATGTGACATCATTTGATGTCAGGCGTGATGTCGCAAGGTGACGTCAGCAGCAGTGACGTCAACAGACATCTCGAGGTGACGTCAGGCAGACATCGTGAGGTGACGTCAGCAGACATCGTGACGTCAGCAGACATCGTGTGACGTCAGCATCTCGAGGTGACGTCAGGCAGACATCGTGAGGTGACGTCAGCAGACATCGTGAGGTGACGTCAGCAGACATCTCGAGGTGCAGACATCGTGAGGTGACGTCAGCAGACATCTCGAGGTACGTCAGCAGACATCGTGAGGTGACGTCAGCAGACATCTCGAGGTGCAGACATCGTGAGGTGACGTCAGCAGACATCTCGAGGTACGTCAGCAGACATCGTGAGGTGACGTCAGCAGACATCGTGACGTCATGAAGTCGGGCAGCATCGTGGGTGGCGTCGATGTGATGCGGGCAGCAGACCACAGCATGAGGCCTGGGACATCTGGTAACTCACGTGGCTTTGTAGGTCTACATGATCGCCCACACCCACGTGACGTCGTAATCCACGTAGCTTCGAGTGGCCTCGGGCACTCGGATACACAGCACTGGCAATGAATTCATACGAAAAACAGCAGAAAACACAGCAGAGGGAGTGGGCAGTGGTGAGTGGTGTATGGTAGACGGGTGAGCGTGAGGAGGGCGAGCATGGGCAAGGTGAGGAACAGCCACTTCCTCTCCTCTCCTCTCCTCCCCCACCCACAAACACGTGGAGAAGCTCACACTGGACGCAGAAATCACCACAAGACTCACCTCTGGCTTGCTGAAACAGCTGTGCTGAGCTGAACAACAACAGCAACATACAAGTGACGCTGAACACGTGACTTGAGAAACAGCGTGGGACACTGTAGCGTGAGACGCTGGGACGCCACTCACAATTCTCGAAGAAATTCGGCAAATTTCGGCTGGATCCTGCTTGTACCTGTGTCTGGATGCTCAAACGTGCAGACACGACATCAGGATAACTCGTTGAGAGACGGATGCTTCTTATGTAGGGTGATGAAGTGAAGGTGACTTCATACCTCTCCTTCCTCTCTCCAGGGTAAACACAACGCTGCGACCACCGCTGGTACCAATATAAAGGACTTGTTTGGTAGCTGTAGAGCGGGTAGTTAAATGATATACTTCTTCGGAGGCTTCTTACTTTATTGTTAAGTAGTGGTGGGTACACAGGCTTGTGTGTTTGTGCCCATGGCCCGGGCAGGGCCATGCCACGAGAGAGAGCTGGGAGTACTTGTGTCTTGATGCCAGGCCGCTGTGTGAGTGAGAGCGAGGCAAGTCTGGGCATACTGAAGTGGCAAGGCCTAGGTGGCAGCACCAGCATAGCGCGAAATATGAACTAAGCTGGCAGACAGCATGGGCTGTCTGTGCAGACAGTACAGGCTGTCTACAACAATGATAGAAAAGAAACTAAAGGTTTGGTACACAAACGCGGATGGAATAATGAATAAACATGAGGAGTGGAATGAAAGAATCAGTGAAAAATCCCCAGACATCATAGCA